>NC_057804.1:320818505-321044687 GCF_018294505.1 Triticum aestivum | reverse complement strand
GCTCTCTTTTAGTGCATTAGGACAACAACGATTCATCTGTTACTTGCTACAATAATTGAACCGCTTTATCCTTTGCATGACCTGTCATTACCACAGTAAATAGATGAAACCCACTAGCATGAGTAGGAGTTGTTTGAGCCCTGTTGTGCCTACTCATTCATGCTTGTTTGTCATGCCTGCTACTGCTTAGAGTTGAGTCAGGTCTGATTCATCGGGGATGAATCAGAGGTGTGTTAACATGTCCTACTGTGTGTGAGCTAAGTGTGTGAACACGATTTGGTAAAGGTAGCGGTGAGAGGCCATGTAGGAGTACATGGTGGGTTGTCTCATTGAAGCCGTCCTTAGGAACTGAGTTTTGTGTTTGTGATCCATGATTCAGCTACTACCATGCATTGGGCCCTGAAATATGACCCCGCTCGACTTCTTATTCACCCTAGTCCACTGTCCAGGAGTTGCAGTAGTTTCTGGTGTTTGTAGCTTACTGGAGGCCGTGGGCAGGGCTGACCCGCGGGGTGGGCTGTGATACGGTAGGTACGTGGCCGGGTGTCGTGGATTTGTCACGGCAGATGTCCTCACGAAAGGACTTAGTCGTGGAGCCATCGCTACGGGTTAACTTGAAGGGGTTAAAGCGGACACAAAGACACAAGGGTTTATACTAGTTCGGCCCCTTCGATGAAGGTAAAATCCTACGTCTAGTTGTGATGGAATTGATGTGGTTTTGATGGCTAGGGAGCAAACAAGCTTCGCCCAGGCTCGAGCTGTTGTTGTCTGTCCTTGAACCGCCGCCGGGTCATCCCCTTATATACACGGGTGACGCCCGTCGGTCCACAGAGTCCCACACCGGTTCATACTCGTATCTCGGTTGGTCTCTCTCTATTCCTAACTTACAATACAAGTTTACATACCAAGCCGGTTTACGGCTACAGGTTCTAAACCGACTACAGGCCTTGGGCCTTCATCTGCTTAATCACCTTTACACTACTAATGAAGTTAACCCGGCCCAGGTAGGCCGGTTCACGCCCAGTGATAATATCCCCAACATTAGGCCCCAGATTGATTTGAACTGGTTCATGTCAATCCTTCACAAAAATCTTTGTCTTCAACATCTTCTGGTAATTGGTAAAACGCCATGCCGTCATCATCTCTGGTTGCCGTAAACCGGCATGACGTCATCATGAAGTTAACATTTATAACGCCTTCTTTTATTAATGGACCTGCGATACCCAAGGCAGCAACTCCACATCCGAATCTTGTGGCTCCTGGATTCGCGTGCCTGACACACGTCCTTTGCCTTATAAATAGGATCGAAGGGTCATTTCCTTTTCTCCCCTTCGTCTCTTTCTCTTTGTCTTCCTCGCATCGCCAGCCTCGGAGCTCCGCCGTCGCCATTAACCTCTGCCTCGTCTTGGGCCGCTGCATCAACCTGAACGTTCCAAAGCACTGCGGTATCTTTTCGCATCTTCCTCGATTCCAGTAAGCCTTCTGCTCTTCTTAACATAGATCTGTTCTAGGGTTTCATGTTCTTGCTGTGCTCCTTACTTGTTCATACTCGTACCTAGATTCCTGGATAGATCTGTGAAACCCTGCTCTGATTAGCAGTAGCCTTTTAGCATCCACCTGTAGTTTCACGCTTAAGTCCATAGATCTCATCTACATACCTGCCCATTGATTCACTTCCGCTCTGCTTTAATCTTTTGAACATTTTCTGTTTTTCTGAACTTGCTTCAGATCCATTACTACAATAGGACCTTGTGAAAACTATTTCTGCATACTTAGCCATCCGCAACCTCAATTGCTTTCAATGTTTAGATCAGGCGGTTTAACTTAGTATAGAAAAAAGTTAATAAACCGGTATATACCATTAGTCCCCTTGTTGAACCGCCAGAACTCTTTGGCCATATGATGCCACTTCATAAAAATCCGGTTTAAGTATACTGCCCCCGATTTAGCCTTGTTCATACCAGTGCCTTCTTTTATCCAACATGTTCTTGAACCGGAATCACCTATTTCTTGTAGATCTCACCGTGGCCAAACAAGTATATGAGTGCAACTAGGTTCCTTCTCGTGTCACAGAAACCCAGTTGGATGATTTAGTCTCGATCGGTGCTTTAGACAGCAAAGAGACTATCCATTGGAGGGTTCCTGGTAATGAATGTCCTCCCACACGTCAAGAGGGAGAGGTTGTGATCTTTGCGGATCACTTAGCCCGGGGCTTCAAACCGCCCGGCTCCAAATTTTACCGGGACGTACTAGCCAATTTTCAACTTCGCCCGCAAGATATTGGCCCCAATTCTGTTACCAACCTATGTCACTTCCAAGTGCTCTGTGAGGTGTACCTTCAAGAGAAACCCACAGTTGAATTGTTCAGAGACTGCTTCCACTTAAACCGCCACACAGAATTCACTGACGGTCCCAATACCGAATTGGGCGGTATGGCAATTCAGAAAAGGAAAGAAATCACTTATCCCCATGCCAAACTACACAGTCACCCCAAGGAATGGAATGCAACATGGTTTTACTGCAAAGATACTTCCCCTGGTGATGAAAATCCTTTGCCTGGCTTTCGTCCGGAACGGCTCAGCAATACACACCCCTTCCCACAAAGGTTAAGTGCCAAGGAGAGGAGTAAATACGCTCCGCAATTATCCAAGCTCCGAGCCTTCATGGCCAACGGTTTAACAGGAGTTGATCTCGCACACTGTTGGATATCATGGAGCATACTGCCTCTCAGCCAGCGCTCCGATTTGATGTGCAAATATACTGGCAGCGTTGATGACCCACTCCAACACACCAACATCCAGCTCTCCGATGATGAAGTCACAGAGGCTGTGAAGAAAATGCTGAACGAACCGGAGCATCTCTACGCTCAAACCGGCCTGCCCCCTTTATGTGCTACCAACAAACCGCCAGCTGTAAGATTTTGATTATACTTTTTATTGAACCTGTTATTGCTATCTCTGTCTGACGTCAACTGCTGCTTACCCAGGGTGACAATCCGTTTTGGAGCAAGAAGCTTCCACAAGACAAACCGGAGAAAGCAGATCGGCCAATCCGGCCAAAGACCAAGGTCGTCAAGAAGCCTGCCAAAAAGAGGAAAACCACTCCTTCATCTGATCCGGCTGTTGATGATGATGTGGGTAACTCAGACCCTGAGGTAGAACTCGATTCACTAGGCCTACTTTTTACACGCCTTATTGATGATGATACTTGTCAGGACGACGCTGAAGCCAGTAATGCTGATGTCGCTGAGGTAATTACTCTTTCTTCCGATTCGGATCCTTTGCCTTTGCCAAAATTTCGCTAGGCAAACCGGAAAGTTAAATTTTCTCATCCCCTTGCTTATTTGGATCCCAAATTTCTTATGAAGACTCAGCAACATGAAGCTCGCCGCACAACCCGGCACAGCGGCCAGGTAGTTACCTCCGCCGGTTTACCAAACAGTCCGGTTCGAAAATGCCGCTCCGAGGTCTCCGACCTTTTTATTAATTTATGTCCTAAAGCGGGTTTCATCCGTCAACCTCTTAATCTCTCCGACTCCGATTATCAGGTTACTTCCCATTCTTCCTCTGGTGAATCATCGGCCACTCAGCTGCCACCACTGAAAACGGTTCTGGGGTAAGCTAGACTGAACATATGCTTCTGGTATACCACGTTACAACTTATGCTGTTCCTTGACTTTTTGTTTCTCTTTCAGGGCTAAACCTAAACCAAGCAAGAAAGCCCGCCTGAATAAAGCGGCCGAGGAAGATGCTGCCCTTGAACAGGATAAAACACTAGATCTTGAAGCGTTCGTTCCTGAAGATACTCCCAATGATCCTCCTTTGCAAGATGATGCTTTTACTGATAAAAGGCCTATCGATACCTCAGTCCCTGTTGACCAGCCTGCCAGCTCCATCCGGATCAATGGATCCCACAGTCCTTCAAAGTCTGCTGATAAACCGACCGCGCCAACGCAAAGCGGCGAGTCCAAGGATGATGACGTTGTAATTACCGGCGTAGGTCGCTTTGAACCAGGGAATCACGTTGCTTTGGCCAAGCATACTGTGAAAGAAGATTCTCCTGGTATGAACAAAGGCAAATGGGATGTTGATCTGGAAACATATGCTGCTTTGAGTGCCCAAGATGTTCATTCTGGTTATTTGAACCGGCTATATACTAGTCGTGACTGTGAAGCTGGCCTGGTAAAGATAATGAAAGATAAATTTGAGGTAACTTCCTTGCGCTTCTTCTTTCTTTAATTACTGCTACTGTATTAATCCTCCTAGCCCCCAAGGGCCGTTTTGTAATCTTCTTCAAACCAGGACTTGAATATAGTCCTCAATACTTTGAACTCCATCAATGTAGCCCCAAGGGCCGGTTCAACTTAGTATAGTTAAACCGGGACTCCAATAAAGAGTCTAACATCAGAACATAACTGAGCAAATAGCCATTAGCCCCCAAGTGCCAAGTTGAATACCTGTATTGAGCTTGGGACTTTGCGATTTAGTAACAGATGAAAATTGAAGGTGCATTAGCCCCCAAGTATCAAGCATATAACTTGTTATGTGGTTGGTACTTCAAATTCTTGTACCGTTTGTTGAAAGCCAAGCACTATCTTTACGCAGGCTGAAGGGAGGATCAAAGAAGACCGGATTACTGATCTGCAGGAAATTTTGAAAACCCAGCAAGCTGAAACCGACAAGGCAAGGGAAGAATTAACCAGTGCTTTGAGTATCACAGAACAGCTGAAGGAGGGATTTGAGAAGGAGTGGACTGATTGGGCCACTAAGAAGGCCGATTTAATAAAAAGAGCTGAAAACGTTGAAGTTGCTCTTAAACCGGTGGTAGATGAGCTGACCATCGTAAAGCGGCAAGTACATTCCATGACCGCTGCTATCTTTGGTAAGTTCCTTTTGGTTTTCTTGGACAACTTTGGCCTGCTTATGATAGATCCGGTTTGTGATCTTTCATGTATTGTTATAGGTACACGCATTGTTCACTTAGGGTCAGATGTTCGGAAGAAGTTGAAGGCTGCCTACACTTTAATTGAACAGCTGTATACCGGAGCGCAACGGATCATCACCACTGCATCGCATAACAATCCGGCACCTTCCTTAATCCAAGACACTCTTAACAGGTTGTCAATGCTTCCTGCTCGGATTGAAGAACTAAAGAAATCTGCTGCTCGAAACGGAGCCATTAATGCCTTGATCCGGGCAAAAGCATGGGTGCCGGATTTCGATCCTGTTGAAGTAGCTCAAGGCTATCCCAGCTTGAAGGAAGATGGCTCAGAGTTTAATGAAGATGATTTGAGGGCGATAAACCGTGCAGTACGCCCTCTGGCTTGTCAATTGGCTGCAGAGGCAGACTTGTCGCATTATCAAGCTCAGTACAATGACCAGAACAAACGAGTGCCTGCACCAACTCCTGAAGCGGAAAATCTGATTCCTCCAATCCGTAAGCATACTTACGCTCTTGATATTGAACCGTCTTCTCTGATCCATGAAGAGGCTGTCTTTCAAGCTTTAATGGGAATCGACTGGTCCACTGTTGATTTCCAGCCAATGGATAGAGATGAGGAAGCTGAAGCAGCGCGGGATGACCCACAACCATCAGACCGGTTTGATGAGCAAGCTTGAACCGGAAGCCGGTTTACATAACTGCTGTATTATGATCCGCTGGAACAACAATGATCTTTGGGCACCGCGTTGCCTTGTAATAGGATAGCCAATACTTCTGTCTCGAAATATGCCTTCGTGCATAAGTACTGATGCTTTTGCTTGAAATCCTTAATTATATTTCCTGCAATCAGAAAATCTTGAACTGCGGTGGCGGTTATACCGCCAACCGGTTTATAACCTTGATATATATATATATATATATATATATATATATCAATGTATTTAAAACATATAATCAAATATGTGATACAAAATACCTGCCATGAAGTTGGCTTAGCCAGGCTTGAAACGGAATATTTATAAACCGTTACCATCAAAGGGGAGAAAACAACTCCCATGTAAATCGTGCTGGGTCATTATGAGCCCCCCTGCTACTTCATGATGTTAACAGGAAAGTTAAACTGGGCATATTTCTCCGGAATACAAAAGAACCGGTTTCCGTCAGCTGAACCGGTAAAAAAGTGTTGTTGGCTCAAAGGAAACACAACAAAAATTGAAGAATGGTCATAAAAGAAATATGGCAGCAAAGGCAATGATAAAAACCGTTTGCAAAAACATGCTTTACTGAGCTAATCGGATGGTGTTACCATGGTCGGACAGGACCAAGCCCCCAATAGGAGTGACAATGGTTCAAGTCAGCCAGGTCCCCAAATGAAACCGTGGCAATTATGCCGATCAAAAGGCGTGGCAATGGTTCGGGTTCGATCAAGCCCCCAAGTGATTTTGTGGCCTTAGGCCGATCAAGAGGCGTGACTGGTTTAGACTTGACCATGTCCCCAAGTGATCTGGTGGCTTTCACCTATCAAAAGGTGTCGCGTTGGTTCGGACACGACCAAGGCCCAAAGTGATATCACAAAGCTATTTGAAAAGCAAATGTCAAGGGGTAAACCGGAGGCCGTTTTAAAACAGAACCACTCCATGTAACCACGCATGATATGAAAGGACAGAGACCCCGCTTTAGCTGAGGCTCCGGTTTTATTATATCAATGATAATATATACACTGCCATAATATATACATAGATAGAGCCGATGGCTCAAGTGTAGTAAGGCCGAAGATGAGCTATATTCCACGGCCTGTTGGTCTCCTCCTCTGATGTGCGTGAGTGTTTATGCTCTCGAATATCAATCAGATAGTACGACCCGTTGTGCAGATTCTTGCTGACCACGAAAGGTCCCTCCCAAGGTGGGGATAACTTGTGCATATCTATGTGATCTTGGATGAGCCGAAGCACCAAATCTCCTTCTTGAAAAGTTCTGGTTCTGACCCGGCGACTGTGATAGCGACGAAGATCTTGTTGATAAATCGCCAAGCGGGCAGCCGCTATGTCACGCTCCACATCTAATAGGTCCAAAGCGTCTTGCCGTGCTGTCTCATTGTCCGCTTCAACATAAGCCACCACACGAGGCGAATCGTGCCGGATATCACTAGGGAGAACCGCCTCTGCTCCGTAGACCATAAAAAACGGTGTGTATCCTGTAGATCTGTTCGGCGTAGTGTTGATACTCCATAGCACAGATGGTAGCTCTTCAACCCAACATCCCGGTGTTCTTTGCAATGGAACCATAAGCCGGGGTTTGATGCCTCGCAGGATCTCTTGATTAGCTCGTTCGGCCTGCCCATTGGACTGGGGGTGAGCCACTGATGATACGTCAAGTCTGATGTGCTCACGTTCACAGAATTCCTTCATAGCACCCTTGGATAGATTGGTACCATTGTCAGTAATGATACTGTGTGGAAAGCCAAACCGGAAAATCACCTTCTTAATGAACTGCACCGCTGTAGCTGCATCACACTTGCTGACAGGCTCCGCTTCAACCCACTTGGTAAACTTGTCAACTGCCACCAAAAGGTGGGTCTTCTTATCCTTGGATCTTTTAAAAGGTCCGACCATATCCAACCCCCATGTTGCAAACGGCCAAGTAATTGGAATCATCCTCAATTCTTGAGCCGGCACATGAGCACGCCTTGAAAATTTCTGACAGCCATCACACCATTTAACCAAGTCCTCCGCATCAGCATGAGCTGTCAACCAGTAAAACCCGTGACGAAACGCCTTAGCCACCAAAGACTTTGAACCGGCATGATGACCACAATCCCCTTCATGGATTTCGCGTAAAATTTCACAACCTTCCTTAGGAGAGACGCAGCGTTGAAACGCCCCTGATACACTGCAATGATGCAATTCGCCATTGATAATTGTCATAGATTTGGATCGCCGGACTATCTGCCTGGCTAGAGTCTCATCCTCTGGCAACTCTCCCCGGTTCATGTACGCAAGATAAGGAACTGTCCAATCCGGTATAACATGCAGGGCTTCCACCAATTGAGCCTCCAGATCAGGAATAGCTAAATCCGCTTCACCTAGGAGCTTGACTGACGGATTGTGCAACACATCAAGAAAGACATTAGGCGGGACCGGTTTACGCTGAGAGCCCAACCGGCTTAAAGCGTCCGCCGCTTCATTTTTTCAACGATCCACGTGATCCACCTGATAACCCTTGAAGTGACCTGCAACAATATCCACCTCACGACGATATGCAGCCATGAGTGGGTCTTTAGAATCCCAAGTGCCAGACACCTGTTGAGCTACGAGGTCCGAGTCACTGAAGCACTTAACCCGACTTAGATTCATCTCTTTAGCCATCCGGAGACCATGAAGCAAGGCTTCGTACTCAGCTGCATTATTAGTACAAGGGAACATTAAGCGGAGAACATAACAAAACTTATCACCTCGTGGGGAAGTTAACACGACTCCTGCCCCCGAGCCTTCCAATTGCCTGGACCCATCAAAATGGATAGTCCAATATGTGTGATCCGGCTTCTCCTCTGGTGCTTGCAACTCAGTCCAATCATTGATGAAATTGACCAGTGCTTGAGACTTCACCGCCGTCCGGGGTACGTACTTCAATCCGTGTGCCCAAGTTCTATAGCCCACTTGGCAATCCGGCCAGTCGCCTCCCGGTTCTGTATGATATCGCCCAAGGGAGCTGAGCTGACCACTGTGATAGGGTGCCCTTGGAAATACTGCTTCAGCTTCTGGCTTGCCATGAAAACTCCATATACGAGCTTCTGCCAATGCGGATACCTTTGCTTGGATTCAATAAGCACCTCGCTGAGATAGTAAACCGGCCGCTGAATCGGATACTCTTTGCCTGCCTCCTTGCGTTCTACCACAATGGCCACGCTAACTGCACGAGCATTGGCCGCTACATATAACAATAACGGCTCCTTGTCGACCGGGGCTGCAAGAACGGGCGGATTGGCTAATTGTTACTTCAAGTCCTCCAACGCTTCATCAGCAGCCGGACTCCAGACGAATTGATCTGTCTTTCTCAGCATCTGGTATAAAGGGATGGCCTTCTCTCTGAGGCGGCTGATAAACTGGCTCAGCGCGACAATCCGACCCGCCAAACGCTGAACATCGTTGATACACTTCGGTTTAGCCAGGGAGGTGATAGCCGTAATCTTCTCCGGATTAGCCTCGATTCCTCTGTTGGACACAAGAAAACCCAGTAACTTGCCTGCCGGAACACCAAAGACACATTTGGCAGGGTTAAGCATCATTTTATAAACCCGCAAGTTGTCAAAGGTTTCCTCAAATCATCAACCAGTGTCTCCTTCTGCCTTGACTTGACTACAATATCATCCACATAAGCATGCACATTGCGGCCGATCTGCTTATGCAGGTAGTTCTGTACACACCGCTGATAAGTGGCTTGGGCGCTCTTGAGCCCAAAAGGCATAGATACATAGCAGAAGGCTCCGAAGGGAGTAATGAACGCCATCTTCTCCTGGTCCTTAACCGCCATTTTGATCTGATGATACCCAGAATACGCATCCAAAAAACTCAAACGCTCACAACCCGCCGTGGCGTCAATAATCTGGTCAATGCGAGGGAGGGCAAAAGGATCTGCTGGACAAGCTTTGTTAAGATCCGTGTAATCCACACACATACGCCAAGTGCCATTTTTCTTAAGAACCAGCACCGAATTAGCAAGCCACTCTGGATGGAACACTTCAATGATAAAACCAGCTGCTAAGAGCCTGGCCACCTCCTCCCCAATAGCCTTGCGCCTCTCTTCGTTAAACCGGCGGAGAAATTGCTTTACCGGTTTATACTTAGGATCAACATTAAGAGTGTGCTCAGCGAGTTCCCTCGGTACACCTGGCATGTCAGAAGGCTTCCATGCAAAAATGTCCCGATTCTCACGGATGAACTCGATGAGCACGCTTTCCTATTTAGGGTCCAAGTTGGCACTAATAGTGAACTGCTTGGACGAATCGCCAGGCACGAAGTCAACAAGCTTGGTATCAGCCGCTGATTTGAACTTCAGATCTGAATCATGCTCCGTAGTCGGCTTCTTCAAAGGGGTCATGTCCGCCGGATCAACATTGTCCTTATAATATTTTAACTCCTCCGTGGCACAAACCGACTCTGCATAGGCCGCATCACCTTCCTCACATTCCAAAGCAACCTTGTGGCTCCCATGAACCGTTATTGTCCCTTTGTGACCCGGCATCTTGAGCTGTAAATAGATATAACAAGGCCGTGCCATGAACTTGGCATAAGCCGGCCTCCCAAACAAGGCGTGATACGGGCTCCGGATCTCGGATCAGGAATCATGCTCGTCCCCAAAAGCCACCTCCAGGGCTATCTTACCAAGAGGATATGCTGATTTTCCAGGCACCACACCATGGAACACTGTATTAGACGGTCTGAGATCCTTGTCTGTTAACCCCATGCGGCGGAATGTCTCATAGTACAGGATGTTAATACTACTCCCTCCATCCATGAGTACCTTGGTGAATTTATAACCTCCCACCTCAGGGTCTACCACTAATGCCAACTGGCCCGGATTGTCAACCCGGGGGGGGGGGGTGATCCTCCCTGCTCCACACGATAGGCTGCTCTGACCAGCGTAAATAACGCGGTACGACCGGTTAAACAGAGTTCACTGCTCGCTTATGAAGTTTCCGGTCGCGCTTATCCGAGCTAGTTGTGAAAACGTGATACTTCCCATTGTTCAACTGTTTTGGCTGGCTCTGATAACCTGACCGCTGCTGCTACTGCTGTTGGTTGTAACCCCCTTGACCATTCTGATTATCCTGGTCATTATTACCGCCCTGATTGAAACCTGAACCGGAAGCTCCATCGTGACCCGACCCATGGAAACCGGATCCTGAGCCACCACCTGATCCACGGTCATACCGGAAGGCATTAGAGTTTTTAAATTCCTGCATAATGAAACAATTCTTCCAAAGGTGGTTAGCCGGCGCCTCCTTCGTCCTGTGTTTTGGGCAAGGCTGATTCAGCAAATAGTTTAGGCGATCCGGGTTAGGATTTGGAGCCCCATTATGATTCGCCGCTTTACCTCTACGCCACTGACCCTTGTCCTGCGCATTAGTGTTAGCCACAAAGTCCAGGCTGCCATCCGCCTTACATTTTCCTCCGTTTCCATGGCCCGCTAGTTTGTATTGATGCCCCTTAGAGTTGCTATTCTTCTTTCCCTTCCCTGCTTCGTCATCGTCAGTCTCAGGATCCTTGGTACTATCAGAATCAGCATACTTCACTAAAGCGGCCATGAGAGTTCCCATGTCATTACAGAACCGCTTCATACGCCCTAACTTTTGCTTCAGAGGCTTAAACCGGCAATTGCCCTCCAGGGTTAAGATCGCAGAGTCAGCATTGATCCTGTCAGACGAGTGCAAGACTTCAGAAACGCGGCGTACCCAATGGGTTGTTGACTCTCCATCCTCCTGAACACAAGCCGCCAAGTCTACTATGGATTTAGGCTGCTTACACGTATCTTTGAAATTCTGGATAAACCGGGCCCGCAACTGGGCCCATGAACTGATAGAATTAGGCGACAGGCCCTTCAACCAAGTACGGGCTGTGCCTTCAAGCATCATGGTGAAGTACTTCGCACACGCGGTCTCATCCACATCCAGCATCTCCATTGCCATCTCGTAACTCTCTACCCATGCTTCTGGAGATAAATCAGCGGTGTAATTCGGCACCTTACGCGGGCCCTTGAAGTCCTTGGGCAGGCATACATTGCGTAAAGCGGGGACTAAACAGGGTACTCCCAAGCTAGATGCGACCCCTTGCCCGACAGAGGTGGTTGGACGAACCGGTGTAAGCTGATCCGCCTCGTTTTGTGCTGCTAACTCGGCCTCCCTTCGTGCCTGGGCCCGGTCCACTACATCCTGAGCATCGTGAACACCACCGGCCGGGTTATTGCCACGGGCCGCTTCACGGCCCCGCGCATTGCTTGATATGGCCGGTTCATCCAGGCACCTACTATAGCTCCAGCTTGGACGAGGTGTTGAATGAATCCGATCGCGGCTATATGAATATGCCTCCTGTTGAATCAAAGTGGTCCGGTGAAGTTCCTTAACCCGGCGCGTCTCTATTGCTTGTGGAGAGTCTCCTTCGACCGGGATAGCTTCTAATCGCGCAGCAGCTGCGACAAGATTGTCCATAGGATTAGAATAATGACCCGGAGGTGTTTGAACCGGCGGAGGAATCACAATGTTCTGTCGAGGAGGTTCCATCAGGCGGGGTTGGACCGTCGCTCCTGGCCCTGGTGCCTCGACTCTGTTTACCTCCAGGTGCCCCAGCGGATTACTGGTTCCCGCTCCCGGAGTGTGAAAGAGATTTCGAGGGTCGAACCCTAACGGCAGGCGTGATCTGTGCTTCCGCTTCAACACTTCCTGTGATGCGTTCTGGTCGAGCATAAGTTTATAGGCCTGGGCGTCCAAAGCGGCCCGCTCTGCGGCCATCCTGTCCTTCTCTGCTGCCAAGTTGGCTTTGGCTTGTGCGATCTGCTCTCTCACTTTTGCGATCTCTGCATCATGGGCCTCCTGATCCGCCAGATTGGCCTCTGCCATAAGTACAGCTAGTGCATCAAATAGGTCAGACAGAACTTGAACCGGTGGGCACACAAGGCCTCCTGCCCCTGCTGCCGCTGCCGCTGCTGATCCGGAGAGCATTGCTGCTGCGGTCGAGGAGTGATTCGCCGCCTGTGTACCGGCCATGAATATTCCAACCCGGTTGATTTGCTCAGGGGGGTCCGGAATACTGTCGCCCTCAGAACAGCCCCTAATCTGGTCGTCTTGCAACTGGTACAATGACTCTGTCTCTCCGGTTGAGGACTCGTCGCCGGAATATACGACGGTCTCGCTACCATATTCTGACTCGTCCCCATGCTCTCCTCCGTGGATGACTCCCACGAAGGCACGCCTCACGGCCGGTTTAACCTGGGTAGATCTCGCACGCTAAGCCATCTCGACAAGGTCGGTGCGGATGTCCGGCTCAGGCCCAGGCTCACCAATCTTGCCGATAAAAACGTGTATGTCACCAAAGGGGACCCGGTACCCGTACTCGATCGAGCCGGCTTCAGGACCCCATCCTGCATCGTCGATGTAGAGCTTGCCCTGACGACTCTTGGTCATCCGGCCCACAGCATAGCCTTTGAGTCCTTTGAGCTTGCTCTCCAAGATCATCAAACCATCGTGCGATAGCCCCACGGTGGGCGCCAACTGTCGTGGATTTGTCACGGCAGATGTCCTCATGAAAGGACTTAGTCGTGGAGCCATCGCTACGGGTTAACTTGAAGGGGTTAAAGCAGACACAAAGACACAAGGGTTTATACTAGTTCGGCCCCTTCGATGAAGGTAAAAGCCTACGTCTAGTTGTGATGGAATTGATGTGGTTTCGATGGCTAGGGAGCAAACAAGCTTCGCCCAGGCTCGAGTTGTTGTTGTCTGTCCTTGAACCGTCGGCGGGTCGTCCCCTTATATACACGGGTGAGGCCCGTCGGTCCACAGAGTCCCACACCGGTTCATACTCGTATCTCGGTTGGTCTCTCTCTATTCCTAACTTACAATACAAGTTTACATACCAAGACGGTTTACGGCTACAGGTTCTAAACCGACTACAGGCCTTGGGCCTTCATCTGCTTAATCACCTTTACACTACTAATGAAGTTAACCCGGCCCAGGTAGGCCGGTTCACGCCCAGTGATAATATCCCCAACACCGGGTATGCCGGGCACCCGTTAGGTGTCTCGGAACCCTGTACACATCATTCGGGGCCGTATGTGGAAACCTCGGCCGGACTCCCTGCGGATGGAACCTGAATAGGCGATAAACCTGGACTAGAGACTTAGGTGTTTAGGTACGTCGTGGTCTACACCCACGTCGGCTTTCGCTTGAAGTCTGCCGAGCACATGTCGTGTGCAGACGCTACGTGGTGGAAACATGTATGAAGAAGTACACCCCTGCAGGGTTAACATCATCTATTCGAATAGCCATGTCCGCGGTAAAGGACTTCTGGGTTGCCTATAACAGTTCATAGACAAGTGAAAGTGGATACTTTAAAATGCGCAAGATAAGCGTGAGTGCTATGGATGGCGTTCTCATAGGGAGACGGGAGCGGATCCATAGTGGTGTATTGGTTGGTGAATATGTGGACTCGTGTGCGCCACCTCAAAGAGTTACTTGCAATCGTAGTTTAGGATAGCCACTGAGTCAAAGCTGGCTTGCTGCAGTTAAACTCCACCATCCCCTTTGTTGATAATGATGCATATGTAGTTAGTTCTGACGTAAGTCTTGCTGGGTACATTTGTACTCACGTTTGCCTATTTTATGTTTTTGCAGAGAGACTTCAGTCTCACTAGTAGTTCCATGTGGACTTCGACGTTTAGCATGTTACCTCAGCTACGATCTTGTGCCCTCAGCAGGATCTTGTAGATAGTCAGGCTTCTCAGCCTTTTTCATTTATAGATGTCTGTACCCAGACATGTTAAGCTTCCACTTGTGCTTTGACTTGTATGCTCTGAATGTTGGGTCGTGAGACCCATGTTTGTAATATCTCGCTCCTCGGAGCCTATTGAATAAATACTTGAGTTGTAGAGTCATGTTGTGAGGCCATGTTGTATTTGCACATATCGAGCATATTGTGTGTATGTTATTGAAATGCTTGGTATGTGTGGGATCTGACTATCTAGTTGTTTATCCTTAGTAGCCTCTCTTACCGGGAAATGTCTCCTAGTGCTTCCACTGAGCCATGGTAGCTTGCTACTGCTCCGAAACACTTAGGCTGGCCAGCATGTGTCCTTCTTCGTTCCTGTGTCTGTCCCTTCGAGGAAATGTCACGCGATGAGTACCGGAATCCTGTTAGCCCGCTATAGCCCGGTTTACCGGAGTCCTGCTAGCCCAGTTGCTACAGCCCGGATTCACTCGCTGATGACCGACACGTTTGTTGTTGGGTCATGTATGCCTGTCCCTATAAGTTAGTGCCACTTTGGGTTCACGACTAGCCATGTCAGCCCGGGTTCTTTGTCATATGGATGCTAGCAGCACTATCATATACCTGAGTCAAAAGGCGCAAATGGTCCCGGGCCAGGTAAGGTGGCACCCGTGGGAATACCGTGCGTGAGGCCGCAAGGTGATATGATGTGTTACATGCTAGATCGGTGTGACTTAGGATCGGGGTCCTGACACTGGGCCCCCGCTTGAGCCACGCCGCAGTCCGTAGGCAGGCAAGTCTGGGGACCGCCATTCCCAAAATGCCGACAGTAGCCCCCGGGCCCAAGGCGCGCCCGGACTTCGCTTAGCAGTCAAGCGAAGGGGCAAGTGCGAAGCGCCGCGGGCCCCAATAGCCTGTGGCCTTGGGCGCCGCGTGGCGATTGATTGGACGTGGGCGTCTCCGCTTCCCCACGACGCCTCGGCAACCGTCCATCTAACAAAAAGAGGTTCCCGGGCCAGACTTGCTTGCTTTGTTCTTGCTTGCCTCGCTCCAGAACCCCTTTCTCTCTCTTCTCCTTCCTGCTCCCGAAATCCTCCAGATCTATCTCAACCCTTCCCATCCGGCAAGCCATGGCGCCTCGCAAGACCCCGACCAAGGCCTGTGATAAGCACATTTCATATATATAATTTTGGCATACAAATATACCACTTGTTGAGTTCTGACATTAACTTTTGCTATGAAATACTGAATATTTGAATGATAATCATATAAGAGCATGTTGACTAGTGAATTGTTTCTTTTGCAAAAAAGTGCGAGAAGGCACTATAAACTTCAAGATTCAGTCGATTGCCAAACGCGATGAGACTTGGGGCTGGAACGAGAGAACGAGGGACCCGAGCGAGAAGAAAAGAAATATACAGGGGCAAGCTAATGTTGGAGGATCATCTTGAGAAGAAAGGAAGCAGGAGGGCCAAAGTGAAAAAATGGCAGATCACAGGAGGTCAAAATCCCTAGACGCCCTGCTTCCCAAATCGGGCCTGGCATCTCACCTCTCTCCCTCACCCTTCCTTCTCCACCTCCAGCCTCCGCCGCGGCCAGGCCGGCGTAGCGGTGCGCCACCTAGCCATCCATCCATTCCATCTCCACCACGCACCACCAGCACCATCTCCTTCTCCTCCCCGAATCCATCCATCTATCCATCCACCACGCCATCACATCACCAGCACCCCTCACTCCTAGCGCCATTACTCCACTTCCTCTGCTTCCCTTCTTTTCTGAACCTCAACGCCTTCTGTTGCTGCTCCCTCTCTCAACGCCTCCTGTTGCTGCTCTTCTTGCGACCCTGCTGCTGCTCCTTCTTCCCTTACCTCGCTGCTGTTCTTCTCTTTCTCTCTGTACCTTGCTGATGTCCCATCTCTCTTAGCGCCGCTGCTGAACTTCTTCTGAAGACCTCTCACCACGTCCCTGCTGCTGCATCTTCCTTCTTCTCTGAACCCAAACTGCTGCTGCTTCTCTTCTCTCTTTACTTCTTGCAAAATTCTGTAAACTGCTAGGTGAACTTGTGTACTGTTCTGAATACTTAACTTTCTGTAAGGTTCAGACTTTGTAAAATTCAGAATTGAGATGTGTATGGTGTGTAATGTTCAGATTTGACTAGTGTAAGCATCTTGTTATTTTTTCAGTTTGGTACTGGTATAATATAGTACTTGTTATGTTGGATCTGACTAGTGGAGGCCTTGTTAATTTGAGAGATTATTGATCTATTAGAATTTGCTTCTGTGAATTAGTATTCTGTTAGCATATGAATGTGTTCACCCCTTGTGTGTTTGTTCCTTACTGAAATTTATTCCATTGTCCATGTGTTAGCTCTAGTACATGTGCTACATAAATACATGTGTGTTTGTGGTTAAACCATCTATATTGAGTCTTATAATCTTGTTTCGCCCATCTCTTACATGTTAGATAGTCATTTGTGTTCACTTCCCTTTTGTCGATAATGTCCGTGTTAGTATTTTAATTTCTCAAGCATTACGAAAATACCAAAAAGATTGTTGAAGATAATCTGAACCTTTCTGTACTTTATTTTGCATTTTCTTTGTCGACGATCTTTGGGAACGACCTTGTTAGTTTAGGTTTTATTTTCTGCATTCATCTCTTAAAATTGTGTTACCTAGATTTAGCCGAGCATAGTAGCCGTCGCCTAGTCCCTGTGGAGAACACGACACTCATAGTTTGGGCATAAAAACCCTACTATATTACAAACGATCAGCCTGGTACTGCCGGCTCTGGATCCCCCGAATGTATCGGGGAAGAATCTCGCCCTCACGTGCCTGATGACGGTGGCGCAGGGCAACAAGGGGGCGACCATGCTCAAGGCCGGCTCCGACCAGCCTGAGGGCAAGGGGAGCACCTTCTACCCGCTCTTTCTAAGCGCCATCATCGCCGGTCTGGTGCCTCCTTTTTCCGAGTTCTTCTTTGCTATTCTTCGCCAGTACAACTTGCAAGCTCTGCACCTCCACCCCAACTCTGTTCTTCTCCTGGCGATTTTCGCCTACTACTGTGAGGCTCACGTTGGGGTAAAGCCCTCAGTGGCCTTGCTACGTCACTACTTTTACCTGAGGGTTTCTCGTGCCCACTTCTCCGCATGCGCGAGCTTTATCGCATACTCCAACTCCAATGGCATCTCGAAGCCTGGGAAGAGGATTGAATGCTTCCAGAGCAAGTGGGTCATGGTGGACGTCGGGCGCATCCACCCCTGACTGGTGTTGCCTGCGGGGCAGCCCAAGGTCATTGATGCGTGGCCTCATGCGGAGCTTGTCGACCCTCATGCGAAGGCGGTGCTGAAGAGGATGAACGCAGACCTGAGGCCAGGCAACTTGGGGGCGGCGAAGCTAACCGGGGCTACGCTCCTGAGGGAGTTTCTGGAGCACCGGGTGGCTCCACTCCGGGAGCACTCGCTCCCATTGTGGAGGCTTGGGGAAGCGGACACCTCCCTTTGCCTGAGCTCCGAGGCCATGGCCGACGAAGATCTGGTTGCGGCTCTCCACTCCTTGGTTGGGGGAGACGTGGCGAGGCCGAAGGGCGCTCCTGTCCCCCTGTTCCTTCGCGGCGACTGGGAGCAGGTGGTGAACGCCATGCCCACCTTCAACGATGAGGGGCTGGTGCCCGTAGAAGCTCCTGGGGATCTGGCGGCTTTGGCGACGGTGAACGTGTCCTCCAACGACTCCAGCGGGAGTGAGGAGGAAGAAGAGGAGGAGGAAGAAGAGTCTGACTCTGAGGCGACTTGCGAGGAGTTGGAGGAGTGCTTCCCTCGGCGTAGGTCCCGCGCCCTCCGCTTCATGCCGGACGACGATGAGGCCGGCGCCAGGCGAGGAGGGGAGGATTCTCCCTTGGTCCCGAGGAAGGGCAGGTCGGGGCTGGTTCTCCCAGGGTCTGCTCTGGTCCCGGGGCGATCTGAGGCCAGCTCCGGCCTTCCCGACGCGCCCTCTGCTTCCGGGCCTCCCAGGGCTGACCCCAGCTGTAGGCTCTTGGGCTTCAAGTTTGGCCGCAGGCTGCTTGAGTCCGCGAACGATGACCAGTAAGTGCTTGATCCGCGCTTTGCTTTGTTTCTGCCGTCAAGGCTTGACGTCTGCATTCTTTTGGCCGGGCCGTCAACTGCAGCGAAAAGGTTGAAAGGGGCTTCTGCGGCCCTGCTTGAGGCGAGTTCATTTGCCGGGACAGCGCCTTCATCTGCGGGGAAAGGAGGCATCGAGGCTCGCGCCTCTCCTGCCCGATCGTCATCGCGAGCCCAGCAGGGACACTCTGGCGAGGAGTTAGCCCCTGTGGCCCAGCTGACTCTGGGGGTGCCTGCGCTTGATGCTGCCGCTGAGGTGTCCATGGCCCAGGAGGCTCCTTCCTCCCAAGCCATGATCACGCTACCGTCCTCTCCGCCTGCTCCACCGGTTCCCGTCTCTTCTGATCCCTCTGCCGTCCTGGACCAGGCCGCTAGCGAACTGAGCCGGCTGCAGGAGGATCTTCAGAGCGCGGACTCCCGCCTGGTGGTTGGGCTCCTGGAGCTAGCTTCTGGCTGGGCCCGCTCTGCCGCCTCCGTTCGAGCGGTGCTGAGCCAGGCTGCGTCTGCCTCCGATGAGGAGAAGCAAGCCGCCTTCCAGGCCAAGGCCGCTTGCAATGCTGCCCAGGGCGATGTTGCGGATGCCCGGGGCCGCTGCAAGGCGCTGGAGGTCGAACTGCAAGGCCTGCGTGACGAGCTCATGAAGGAGGTACGCATTCGCCAGGAGAAGGAGGAGGAGATGAAGGTTCGGGAAGCTGCTATCAGGGATCGGAACACCGAGCTTGACGATCGTCGCGACCGGTTGGAGACGCTGGAGCAGGCGCTGAAGGCGGAGAGGGCCGAGCTAGACGGCAAGGTGAAGGTCCTGGCCGAGGATCGAGTGGACTTCGCCAAGCTGGAGGAGAAAGCTGGCACCACGCTGAAGACTCTTTATGAGGGCGGCTTGGAGAAGCCATTAGCTAGTGCAGAGGATGGTCCTGCCGAGCTGCTTCCCTTCCTGGTCCGTGCACTTGAAGATGTCGCGGACAGCCTTGGTCCTACGACCGAGGCCGAGGCGCGTGCCCTGTCTTCTGCAGTGCTGATGCGTGTCCTTAGCCACGTCTACCTTCACGACCCCAACATCGACCTCGACAGCCTACTGGAACCTGTGAGCGGCGACCTTGCCGCTATTGTTGCTGAGGCCGTGAAAGGTCGAGCCGAGGCTTTGCTGGGGAGGTTCCACGCCTTCAGCACCTTGCCCAGGCGCTGTGTTGCTAGCTCCGCAGCCTCAGGAGGCGGAGCCGCCCAGCGCGACTCCACCATAGGCGGTGGCGCCACTGGGAAGTGATCCCTTCGCAGCTTCTGTCCTGTTTTAATTCCCGCAACATGCACCATGCCTCGTGGAGGCGTTTAAACTTGTGTTTGGCATTGTGAAACAATCTATGGCTTGTAATATTTGCTTTTGAATTCCCTAGAATTTGCAATTTCCCCTCCTATTTGCTTGTGTTATACGTCGGCAGGGCCCGACCCCGCGCATACCTCAGCCGCCGTTCTCCCCGACCGGAAACCAGGACGGGACTAAGGAGTGAGGGGCTACGTGGCAAGTTAGGCTCCTGAGTCACGATGCTCAGGAGTCCCCCTTGACGCGCAAATAGCAAATAGGTAAGGGAGGCATAGTAGTGGATTGTCGTTCTACGTCGGCAGGGCCCTGCCCCGCGCATACCTCAGCCACCGTTAGCCCCGACCAGAAACCAGGACGGGACCAAGGAGTGAGGGGATACGTGACTAGTTAGGCTCCTGAGTCGCGATGCTCAGGTGTCCCCCTTGACGTTCAAACGAGTTCTCATACCTTGGCTCCACTCGGGGAGGGGAGCGCGACGACCAGGTCCGAGGGACCTGGCTGGGTGGCGTGCGTTCGAGCGTGGCCCGGGCGCAGCCCCCGTGTCCAGCCCCCTCGCGCGGCACTCCCGAGGGGGGGCGTTGTAATGGTGCCAGACACTAAGCTCTGGGCTCCCTGAGGTTGATACGGTTGTGGGCCGCCCTCAGTTGTTTATCACCAGCGCAGAGCATAGCGCTTTCGTATGTGTACGGGCATAGCCGCTCCTCGGCAGTGTCGTCAGCCAGCGCGGAGCATGGTGCTTCCACTGGTGCATGGGAGGGGAGCTCTCCTCCGGGAGGAGCCCCCGGGGCGTGTACAACCCCGCCATGACACGTGGCCGGCATGGTAGGGCTAGGAGAGGTGTATCTGGGCACCCGTGAGCCAGCGCGGGACTCACGAGGCCCTACCTCAAGGCGGGTTGCGCCTGGCTCTGGGCCTTTATCAATGGTGTGTTCCTGCAGGGTGGTTAGAATGCAAATGCTCTATGTCCTCAGGTCCCGGCCCTCGAGCGAGCTCAGCCGCCGCTGGTATGACAGGTCATGATGCCGTGGGTCAAGGCCAGGGGGTGAGGGCTGGAGATCCAGTAAGAGCCCATGAGTCGCGATGCTCAGACGACCCCCTTTTAACGTGCAAGCGCTTTGCATGAGAGCGGAGAGGTCCGCGATAAGCAGCAGATGATAACCATGGGAATCAAGTTAAGCGCGGAGGACCAAATCCATTTAGATAGATGCAGAAAAGGCAAACACTACTGGGTCAGGCCCGAGCAGCTTGGGGATAATGCAGCCCGAGGGGCGCCCCCAACAAGGTAGGTAAAGAGCATAAGCAAAACAGATACATGCCGTATGGAAGGACCCTCGCGACCTGGGAATGATGCAGCCCTGCGGACGCTCCTAGCTGAAAATGGAACTTTGAAAGATGTCACCTGATACCGTTGGAGATGAAAGGATGCTGAAGTAGCGGATGACGCGTGCTGAGGAAGCCGACCCTCACGAGCTCCCGGGACCTAGAGCCTCGGGAGGCTCCGGGGGCACAGGTGGATCTTCGAGGGCCATCTCCATCTCCACCAGGACCGCGCGATGCCTGACCTCCTGAGCCTCCAGAATGCTCCTCAGCAGGCGCTGACGAGCAACGGTCGCGTCCGGCAAGCCAAAAGGCATGCGAACATAGCTGTGAGGTGGGCCCTCGCAGCTCCCCACGTGTGAAGGCCAGAGGCGCTCCTGAGACGTGGCTCGGTTGAGCCCTGGTACGTCGATGCAGATGCGCAGCCCGCCATCCTCGCCTGGATGGGGGGCTGCGGCGGGTAGGCGGCAGCTGCCGCGCATGACTCTTGACTCCTGTAGCTCCTGAGTGTTTCTCGCGATGAACTCCTGAGGGTTTGGCCCTCCTTGCCTCACACCTTCCTGAGGGAAATGCGCCTTCAAGCACGCCTACAAGTGGTGCCCGAGCGCCTCCCTCGTGACCTTGGCAAAGTTGGTGGCTCTCCAAGAAAGAGCCCCCAAGCCCTGCCCAAGGAGGGCGCTGGGCGCGCCTCCCTATGTGACAGAGGGTGGCTCCCCCTGAACGGGCGCGAATCCTGACGCAACACCTCCGGAGGTGCCTGCCTCGTGAGGGTTTGGGCCAGGTGAAGCCTTCTTCTTCTTTGGGACCGCCTCGGGAAATCTTCCGCTCCTGTGATCAGGGTCTTCGATTGCCGCGGCTTGGAAGGCACGCTCAAGAGAACACACTGCATCCCTTTCCTCACAGGGTACTATGATGACTCCACCGCTTCCTGGCATCTTGAGGACATTGTAGCTGTGGTGAGTCACTGCCATGAACTTGGCCAGGGATGGGTACCCGAGGATGGCATTGTATGGTAGGAGAATGTGGGCAACGTCGAAGTCAATGAGCTCGGTGCGGTAGTTGTTGCGCTGCCCAAAGGTGACAGGAAGGCGAACTTGCCCAATTGGAACGGTGGAACCATCAGTGACTCCTGAGAAAGGCTTGGTCGGCTGAAGCTGATCATATGGCACTTGGAGATTGTTGAATGTCTCGACGGACAGGACGTTAAGCCCTGCTTCGCCATTGATGAGGGTCCTGGTGACTTGCACATTGCTGATGACCGGGGAGGATAGCATTGGGAGGACTCCGGCCATTGCTACACACTTGAGCTAATCCGCTGAGCTGAACATGATAGCGCATGTGGACCACCTGAGTGGGCGCATGGCCTCAAGCTTGGGGAGGACTGCATTCACCTCGCGAGCAAACTGCTTGAAGATGCGCTGAGAGACTGGGGCCTGGGCGCCGCCCAGGATGCAAGCGATTGCGCGCGGCTCCTGGAAGCCCCCAGCCCCCTCGTCCTGATGATGGTCTTCATTCCTCCTTGGCAGTGGTGGCAGAGGAGGGAGGCCTGCGTTGCCTTGAGGCCGATCCTCTCGAGGCTGATCCCTCCAACCTCCCTCGAGAGGCTGGTCCTACCAGCGGTCCTCGCCAGGTTGGTCACGCCACCCTTGGCGAGTGCCACGGTCTTCCAATCGTCCTCCACCTCTTCCTCCTCCTCGGCCATAGCCCCGGTCATTGCGCTCGGGGTGTCGGCTGATACGCCCATCTCGCACAGCCCTGAGCTCTTGGCATTCATTGGTGTTGTGGGTGTGGAGGTCGTGGTACACGCAGTACCGGCTGCCCTTGGATGACTCAGGCTGATCCCTGCCTAGCTTGGTGTCTGGCTCCGCTGCGAGCATAGCAGCCCTCTTGCGCTTCACGTCCTTGACCTTGGGCTTCTTCTCTTCTGGATCGGCAGCCGGAGGCTCGAGGAGGGAGAGGCGCCCTTCCTCAGCCCTGGCGCACTTGGTCGCCAAGTTGAACAACTCCAGGGATGTGCACAGATCTTCATGGATTGCTAGCTCCTCTTACATCTTGATGTCACGTACGCCATCGGAGAAGGCTGAGATGATGGCTTCCTTAGTCACCCTGGGGATCTTGAGGCGAGCGTTGTTGAAGCACTGAATGTACTTCTGCAGGGTCTCTCCTGGCTGTGGCTTGATGCGGCGCAGGTCACTCATGGCCAGGGGCCGGTCGCGAGTGCCTTGGAAGATGGTGATGAAGCGAGTGCGCATCTCGTCCCAGGAGGAGATCGTGCCAGGAGCCAGGTTCAGGAGCCAGGTGCGGGCACCGTCCTTGAGCGCCATGGGAAACCAACTCGCCATGACTTTTTCATCCCCGTTGGCGGCTTCGATGCCTAGCTCGTAGAGTTGTAGGAACTCCGCGGGGTCGGCAGTACCGTCGTAGCGAGGAGGCAGGTCCGGCTTGAACTTGCCGGGCTATGCGATGCTACGCAACTCGGCGGTGAAGGCGCGGCAGCCTGCTGTGACCATCGGAGCTCTCTGCTGATGCGGGGCTTGCTCCTGGGGATTCCCGCGCACTGCTGCCTGGAGCAGCGTAGGGTCTTGACATGGCAGTGCAGGGATGCGATCGTGGCGCACCAGTGCTGGGAGCACGCGGGCACCTTCTTGGGGGCGAGGGATTTCTTGGCAACTCTTTTCTTGTTGTGCAGGCGCCGGACGCGGTGGGTCTCGTCTTGAGGCCGCGTGCCTTAGAGCCAGGGCACCTTCTTGGGGAGGAGGTGGCGGAGGCACCTCCTGCTCCTCGCCTCCTACACAGGACGGAGGGCGAGGCAGCGGGAGAGATGGCACGGGAGAGCCCCCCGCGGTGTTGACGAGCTCGGTGATGCGGGCGAGCCAGTCCTCGTAGAGGTCGTCAACGGAACGGTAGTGCAGGAGCTCACGCGCAAGGAGCAGCGCAGCGTGCGTGTCCATGGGGCGCAACAAGCGTGGGACGACGAACCGGCTGGAGTCAGCGACAGGGTGGCGGCGCGGCCTTCCCACCGCATCGAAGGATGCAGGGACGAGGCCTGCTGCTCGTTCCCCGCCGGGACCGGTGGCGGCGTTGGCGGCAGGCGACGGGGAATGATGGGGGCGTCCGCCGACAGGAGCTGTCTGGGCGACTCGAGCGGCGAGAGCAGCCCGACGCTCGGCGCGAGCCCGGCGAGCGTCAGCCATGGACACAACAGAAGATCGACACGAAACGGTGAAAGAGATATTCCGGCGCACCCCTACCTGGCACGCCAAATGTCAGATTTCTGGTTCCAGCAGACCCTTGAGGTTCGAACTCTGGGGTGCGCACGGATATATTTCCCCTACCAGCTCACGTCTCGAAGTCTCGGAAAGGATCTAGGCTAGAAAGAAGAACACACAAGGGACATGAGATTTATACTGTTTCAGGCCACCATTGTGGTGTAATACCCTACTCCAGTGTGTGGTGTGGTGGATTGCCTCAGGGGCTGATGATGAACAATACAAAGGGAGAACAGCCTCGCGAGGGGCTGTTCTTGAGCTGGCGCTATGAACTGCTTGGGAGAGTTCAGTCGCTTTCCTCTCTCTCTTTCTCTCTGGTTTATCCCCCGTCTAGATGGATGCCTCTACTCTGTGGTGGCTAGTCCTATTTATAGAGGGAGGCCCTGGGCCTCTTCCCAAATAATGAGCGGGAAGGGTGCCAACAATTGGCCATTTTGAAGGGGAACATCTAGTACACTTATCCTGACTAAAGTTGGTCTTCGGCTGCCAAAGCCTCTAACGATGACACTGCCCTGGGCTCCATGATGACCTCCATCCTGCCGTTCTTCTGGTCTTGGTCTTGTTGCACCAAAACGGTGACCTTTGCCTAATGCCTTGGCCCGTGCTTGCCCCCTTTGCACCGAAGGGGAAACAAGGACACTGCACATGCGGTGCCCGCCTGGTCTTGATCGTCATGGCTTGCGTCACGGGCTCCTCACGAGGTGCCCTTGCCTTGATCTCTCCGCCTCCTCGCAAACCTGCCTGATGAGGCTGCTCCTGAGGAAGTTCCCTATCGTCCGCCCCGCAAGGCTTAGCCCCTCGCGAGGGTCTTGAGCTTGAGCTAATGAAGCTAGGCTGCACTGGGCCCCCACTTGAGCCACGCGGCAGGACGCAGGCAGGCAAGTCTGGGGACCCCCGTTCCCAGAATGTCGACAGCGGTTGCACGCTTAGTTTCAGCCTTTACTAATGCCACGAGGACACGAACAGCTGACGACTCCACCTGGCTTGTGTGTAATCCAGCATCATCTGGGAATTTGCACCTTGTGGCTAATCCAGCATCATTAGGGAACTGGCACCTTGTGTGCAATCCAGCCTCATTTTGGAAACATGATCTCGAGGTTGACCATACTTCCCTCCTCGCAGGAACTGCATACTGACATGAAGTTACTTCTTTTTTAGATCAATACTCAGAGAAACCTAGATCCATTTAGTAGAAGCCAGATAAACAGAACTCGGAGAAGTGAATTCAAAAGGAAAAGAAATATAAAAACAGACTACAAGGTGAGAACACCCATTTCCTACATCAAGCTAAAAACAAAAGCATTAGGACGATTAAGACTCTTCTTATTACACATCGAAGAACACCACACTTAAGAGAAACAGAAACTACAACATATACAGATCGAAGAACACGAGGCTAAACGAAAGTAATTGAAAGGGTGTTACTTACCAAAGCTCGTTTTACAGGTTCGGTGCAGCTCCTCTTTAACTTGCCATGCTCCTTGAAGATGTCCTGAATATCCCGTGTTTGGTCTTCATTGCTCCTCTGCATGTTCACACTCATGGTTTTAAAATCTCAACATGGCAAGAAAAATAGTACTAGTAATACTCGCACATCTTGTGGGCAACATTAAAGCACTCATCTGCCAGGTTAGAGCATCTCCAACAGAATCGCAAGGCGCGGCATTTTAAAAAGCGTTTACAGTGCTGAGATCGAGAAGTAGATACTATAGAGTAGAGGATAGTTCTCAGCATAGATAGATAAAAAAAAGATAATTCAACTACTCCTCGTTGTCCGACTCCTCCTCGGTGATGTCCTCCTCCAGCGTCTGACTGTAGGCGTGAAGATGCCGATCGTTGTTGGATTCCCAGGGTGACGCTGCTCCTAGCCTCATGTTGAATTGAGTGTCCGCTTTTCGCCTATGCTTGTCCTTGCAATAGGCGGCTCGCTCCGCCCTCCTGTTATCCCTTTCCGCCCTCCTTTGTGTGTAGAAATCGCGCTCGTTGATGATGTCCTGCGAGAAGTGTTGGCGCCACAGCGCCATGTCTTCCTCGTCAATCTCGGCGATGCCGAGACGGTGCTCCTGCCTCCGGTTGTCGCGACAATCCTTGTCGGTGCTAAGTCACGACAGAGGCGCGAGCTCCTGCGCCCGCTCCCGCTTCGGCATGTTGGGGAAGTTCAATGTTCTATGAGGCCACCGGAGGCGCCACGCCACCGCGTCGTACACGCGGGTGGCCTCGTTGGCGGTGTCGAAATTGCCGAGGCCGAGGCGCATCCCGCGGAACCGGATCTCGGCGGAGAAGCCGCCAAAGGGGCGCGCACGGACGATGTGGTATCCCCAAGTTTCCCGGCGACGCGGCGGCATGGTAGCGCGGCGGCGGCGAGGCGAAAAAGAGCGGGGAGAGAGCGGTGGCGAGGCACAGAGCGGTGGCAAGGCACAGAGCGGTGGGAGGGCGTTGGATTTTATAAAGCGCACCGGACACCGCGCGCCAAAACTAGCGCACGCCCGGTCGCTTTTTCCCCCCCCGCGCGCGATCCTTTCTTGGCGTCTCTGCTATCTCTACTCTCTTCTCTACGGTTATATTTATTTAATATTTAATATTTAATATTTATCTCTACTTCCTTTACTGTCTACTTTTTTTCTCTATACTTTTTTTTCTTGCAATATAGGCTGTCCGATTTATATTTGACAATTAGGAAGGAAACAAATGGGAATTTTGCAAAAAGATACCCATACCCCTCTCCAGATTTGCAAATAAGGCCTTCCCTCGTTCATCTTTTCTCCCACAAGATAAACTACTCATACAAATGCATCTTGATGCGTGCAACGCATGGGCATCTTGCTAGTTCTAAAAACCTTTCCATCATTTGCCACACTAATGGTTGCAGATGAAAAACCTACCCAAGCACAGCGCGATACAGGAGCGACGCACAATTACAAGCTGATATTATGTTGGACAATGGAGGCTATAACCAATTACTTTTACGGGAACAATAGCACCCAATAAAATTGAAGGGTAGGTATGAACAAAATTGGAACTGCACATGTACTGCTAAGTGATTCAATACACACATTACCAATCGAGGAGGAGAACGATGGTTGCGGCGGCCTCTGTGAGTCATGGTCGGCAACGGGAGTCAGTTCATTGTCCACGACGGTGGTACTTCTGCACTTGGCGCTGGCTTCTGGGAAGCAGATCCGAGACCGTGGAAGACGATGCCGTGGAAGAGGCTCCGTGTACGACGACGACGGTGGACCGGCTCCAGTGCGGTGTACGAGGTCGTCGGTGAGGCAGATGCGCTGCGGTGGACGAGTGCGCCGATGTAAAGGGGAGGATCACGAAGGCTGCGGTGCCGTGGAGAAGTCTATTTTGCGGTGGGGATAGAAAATGGGGAGTATTCAGGTGTACTACTCTAGGTGCCGGGGTGGGGTTGGCTGGGTAGGGTGAACCTGAAGTTACGAAAACAGCCCCCTACCAAGCGTCGTCCGTAGGCCTGTTCCGAAGGCTATGATGGTAACTTCCCACTGCTCGAATCATGGTCGCGGGAGATTTTCTCTCCGACCTCAAAATGTTGTGACACTGGACTCCCCGTGTGGTGTGTTGAGTGATTCGGCTAAGCAACTAGCGAGTAGTAGTAGTAAACTCTGCATATTAGGTTTGACCGAAGTCAAACTTCCTAAAGTTTGACCAAGTTTATATAAAAATATAAACATTTACCATAACAAATATGTATGATGTGAAAGTACATTCAATAATGAATGTAATGGTATTTATTTGTTATTGTATATGTTAATGTTTTTTGTTATAAGATTTCTGAGAGTTTACAAAACTTGACTTTGATTAATGCTAATACGCGTACTTAAATAAAAAAGGAGGGAGTACACATTTGTTTTCTTAGTTTGTAGTGAACTAATCATTTGTTGAAATTGTGAAATAAATAAATTAGGCTATTGACTTCGAATGTAATGGTCTATACAATTCAATAGTTACAATCATTGTCGAATCCCAAGATGTATACAAGGTCTATAATACTTCACAACATGCTCAAACTCACATAATCCTAGTCAAATGAGAATCTAAATGCATTTCATAGTTATTACTTTGTAGGATGCAACACAAACAACCAAAACTCTACATCAGCCATTATAGAAGCAACATTTTGACATGTCCCAATGTGTGAATGAAACGTGCAAAGAGAGCTTTTGAAGATGGAGCAGATAGGGCGGGAAAGATTGTATGTATGTGGACGAGAGAGTAGGAGACAAACCTAACGAGACAGAGAGAGAGAGAGAGAGAGAGAGAGAGAGAGAGAGAGAAAGAGAAAGAGAGAGGAAGAATTTAGGTCTGTGAGAAATATGGAGACATGTAATATACGTGAGATGCGTGTGCATCCGGATTTTGTATACGTGGAAGGAGAAGAGACAACATGTTTGATGTGATAGCTAGAAAAACATGGATGAGAGGGGAAGGATCTCATGGGTTGAGGGATTGACAATTTTGTGCGGGGAAGAGAGGGATTGGTAATTTTGTGCAAGAGAGAGAGAGGGTGGGGGGAGGAGTCAGTCACCCGTCGTCACATCACCCTGCTTCCAAATGACCCCGCATTCTCTAGCGCGGTGTGGTCGCCGTCTTTGATCTGCTCGATGCCCTCTTTGAAGATTGAGGTGTTGTGCATGCTGGGGTGCAAGGAAGCACAAGCGAGAGTGGTCGCAGTATAACCTTGGATGGGGATGAATTGTGTGCTCGGGGGAGTGTGTGTGTGTGTGTGTTGTGCTGCGTGTGTGTGTGTGTGTGTCTGTGTCTGTGTGCGCGCACGTGTGTGTGTGTGTGTCAGATATTGAGCGAAAACAAACCTAAGGAGAGAAATGGGTATTCACGAAGAGATTGTGCGGGCCTTGAGGTGGGCAGGGGCCGAGTGAGGGTGTCAAAATGTGCACGTTGATGCATGTGTTGCATGCGATCGTGCGAGGGACGGACGAATCGAGAGAGATGGTTGTTGTGTTACGGATGCTCCTCTCTCTCTCTGTCGCTCTCTCTCTCTCTCTCTCTCTTTCACACACACACACACACACACACACAAGTAAACTAGAAGACCGTTCTCTCATGTATACACAACGTATCGGCATCTGTCTATGTCTCACTCATGCATGATCATTTGCACATTCACACCTCTCTATGTGTGTATCACACGCACACCGTCTCCACATTGCCCTTCCGCCACAACACACATATGGACACATACACACGCTCTATCTCAGTCACACGCACAAAATAAGTATTAAAAAAACTAGGGCGCACCTAAAATGTCCAAATCCAAATAAACACAAACTGGAGCTAAATTCAAATATATGGAAATATTGCAGCGTCAAGAACTTTCCAGGAAAAAAGTTGAGTAATATTTGAGGATTGTTTTCACACACATAATAAGGTTTGGTGGATGTCCTTCGAGCGCGACACGGTGATGCACCGTTTGATCGACCGCGCGGCCGCGGTTCACACGCTTGCACAGGATTCCGTATCATGGCTGTGGTACTAACTTCAAAAAAAACGCTGCCTAAGTCTAATGTTTACGTGTACTAGTACGGTTTTCTTTAAGTTTGACCAACCTTATATAAAACTAAAGTAAGCTCCCATACGCACACTCATCAATATGCCACCACCGCCGTTGCGCATGCCAGCGCCCGCCTGCTCCAACCAACAATTTCTCGCCCATCACCGCCGTGTCACCGCCATCCCTGTGCCATGAAGCCGAAGGCTCGCCCGCTCACGTCGTCTACAGTCCCTCCTCGCCATGCCGCCGCGCTGCCAAGCATGCGAGCAGCTGGTGGAGTCGCGTCTATGCACGCATTGTACGAAGAGGAGGACGAGCGCGTGCTCCAGCACACCGGCGAGGAGGAACTAGCGTGTCATTGTCATCTCCGCCCGCGCGGAGGAGGCACGCATGGTGGCTGTCGTGGCGGAAGTCGATCGCGCGCGCGTTGAGCCCATGAACCGGGTGTGGACGCGGAATCTACCTTCGATACCTTGAATGCCACGTGGATCCTGCAATCGGAAGGAGCAGTTTGGGTCAGTCGACTCATGTGACCCATTTGATGCAACATGGATGGCTAGAAGGGCTTCTTCGACCTCTTCTGCCATCTTCTTCCTTCGCTCCTTCAAACTTCTTTCACAAATCAACCGACCCAAATTATACTACTAGTACGAACATATTAAGTACAGTAGGAACACGAAGATACGAGCAGTAGTACCAACTGCAAGAAGAACAATAGTAAGACATAGTACTAGTACTACTCTACGTACTAAAGAGTTTAAATAACGAGAAAGAACATAAACATAGTTCTGCTGGGGCCTCCGCACAACACACCCTTGAAAATAAACTAAGCAACTAGTCCTCTTGACACTGCAGTAGAACCAACATGAGCGACGACACTGCCACCTACTCGGAGTTCGAGTCCACATCCTCGACTTCGTCCTCGTCCCTCTTCCTCTTCCTCTTTGCCGACGCTTCTTTGCTTGAACTGGACACTGGGCTCTGCTTCTTCATCCAATCCTTGTAGATATTTAAACAAAGGTAGGCATCCATTGCTGCGTACAAGATGTGATCTTCATCTAATGTCTTCGACTCCTCTCCATGATGAAACTCGTGATGAGGTTTCTTCAGTTTAGCGTACGAAGGATCAATCATGGCTGCTGCCAGGGTCAGCATTGAAGGTTGAGAGGAGGACACCATGCTTGCCTTCTGGAGATCGAAGGGCTGGCCTACAACGAGACCTATCCGACGCAGGACATCCCTGTCGTTCTTAAAGCCTATAGTAACGAATTTCACTCTTTTGTCCTTGAGGAAGTTCTTAAAATCCTGGCACTCAACGTCGGCATGGCATATGTGGTAGACCAAGCAAACATTATGTACGCAAACCTGGATCACGGTGGGCTTCTTCCTCTCTTTGTCCTTTAGATCCTTCTCTCGTCCCAGGACTGCGGTGTACTCAACATCTAGCCTAGCGATCCACTCATCCGTTGAACTGTTGAACATGCGTAGGAAGTGAGCAAGCCATGCTTTCACCGTTGCGGATCCACGTGTGTAGATGACGATGAACTGATCGCCGGTGATGGCTCTAACTTGGTACTCAACGGCGACCATGGAGATTTGGGAGGCCATGGATTTTGGAGGACGGTTAGGAGAAGTTGAACTGTTGTACCCCACAAAAATTGGGAGCGAACTAATGTGAAAGGACAGGACGACTGGGAGCGAACTGTTGTGAGGTAGAAGACGGGGACGAGTAGGGCGTGCGAACGGCGTGTGGTTGCTGGCTTGCCCGATGGATAAACGGCTGCAAGCCCCCAAAGATTTCTCGAGAACTATGCGGGACACACTAGATGTCATGTCTACTAGACCCATATCGTAGGCCTGACGGTATAGTTTCTGCCTGTTCGCACGCCATGTCGGCGCGTGGATGTAACTTCACTTAATTTCATCAACCGTCGCGCCTCCCACGACCTTCACCTCCCTCGCGTGGTCGCGCCCTTTGAGACTTCGATCGACTATAAATGAGCAATTTTTTGCCTACTCCGCATGCATGATACTCCCTCTGGTCCTTTTTACTCCCATGAACCGTTTGCAAAGTGTTTGACCAAATTTATACTTTTTTTTGAACACCACCTTATATTAATTAACCAGCCACACCAGTGCACTCATTCGATACAATATTCACCACACAGGGCGGTATGTTATTTACAAGAATACCATCTAATCTATTGTCAAGGCTATACGTAGCGATTAAGTGTGCCACCTTATTGGCCGAACGGCTAATCTTTGAAAATTGGAGATTGTTGATCAACTTCGAGATGCTCAACGCTTTCACCTTCAGGTCACGCATAGCAGACCTGTCATAGTCCCCCGATGCAAGAGATGCTACCACAAAAGCGCAATCAGTCTCTAAAATTACAGGATTATGAAAAGAAATACCTATGTAGAGACCGGCAATGCAAGCCCTAAGCTCCGCTTCCTCCACGCTTTGACAGGCATCAATGATATCCCATGACCAAATTTATACTAAAAATATCAATATCTACAATACCGATTTTAATGAGTATATGAACTACGTTTTATAATGAGTGTAAAAATATTGATTTGACATTGTGAATGTTGATACTCCCTCCGTCTAGGTGAGTAAGTCATCTTAGGCTGTGCACCGTGACCAAGGAGGAGGGGAAAACGAGAGACATTATTGTTTATTTGCTAATTAAATAGTATTGCATGCAATGAACTAACCACTGCATGTCATGTTTGATAGTCTCAGGTCATTAAAAGCATGCACACCCTCATCTCTTATTGGTTGATATGTCAAGAAACAAGAAACGAGGTAGAAGTTAATGCATCATGCCTACGTGTTTTGGGATTATTTGGTTTTCGTAAGAGGACTTACACACCTAGCTATTAGAGTACCACTACCTCCCTTCTAGTTTAAAGGGCTCGACTCAAAAATTTCACCTACTCTTAGCAAGATAGTAGAGGCGGTGGAATAGTTTTTGAAGTCTGCAAAAGTACTCAACTAATGATGTCGTTCTTCACAAAAAAATGTGTTTACCAATGCATGCATGAACACTAGTTACTCTAACCCCCCCTCTCTTCTTTAATTCTTTGCCACATCAGCATGTTTGCTATTCCCGTGTGCATGATACTGCTACCTCTTGAACACTACGTTGGATTTCCCCGAAGTGGAGAGGATGATGCAGCAAAGTAGCTTAAGTATTTCCCTCAGTTTTTGAGAACCAAGGTATCAATCCAGTAGGAGACCACGCACAAGTCCCTCGTACCTACACAAAACGATAGCTACTCGCAACCAACGCGATTAGGGGTTGTCAATCCCTTCACGGTCACTTACAAGGGTGAGATCTGATAGAGATGATAAATAATATTTTTGTTATTTTTGATAGATAGATGCAAAGTGAAAAGTAAAAGGCAAAGTAAAAACAAAGCAAGTAATAAAGCGTTAGAGATTGATATGATGAGAATAGACCCGGGGGGCATAGGTTTCACTAGTGGCTTCTCTCAAGAGCATAGGTATTCTACGGTGGGTGAACAAATTACTGTTGTGCAATTGACAGAATTGAGCATAGTTATGAGTATATCTAGGTAATGATCATGTATATAGGCATCACGTCCGAGACAAGTAGATCGAAACGATTCTACATCTACTACTATTACTCCACTCATCGACCGCTATCCATCATGCATCTAGAGTATTAAGTTAAAAACAAAGTAACGCCTTAAGCAAGATGACATGATGTAGAGGGATAAATTCATGCAATATGATAAAAACCCCATCTTGTTATCCTCGATGGCAACAATACAATACATGCTTTGCTGCCCTTTCTGTCACTGGGAAAGGACACCGCCAGATTGAACCCAAAGCTAAGCACTTCTCCCATTGCAAGAAGTACCAATCTAGTTGGCCAAACCAAAAAGGATAATTCGAAGAGACTTGCAAAGATAACTCAATCATACATAAAAGAATTCAGAGAAGATTCAAATATTTTCCATAGATAAGTTGGATCATAAACCCACAATTCATCGGTCTCAACAAACACAGCGCAATAGAAGATTACATCGAATAGATCTCCACGAGAGAGGGGGAGAACATTGTATTGAGATCCAAAAAGAGAGAAGAAGCCATCTAGCTACTAGCTATGGACCCGAAGGTCTGAAGTAAACTACTCACACTTCATCGGAGGGGCTATGGTGTTGATGTAGAAGCCCTCTATGGTGGATGCCCCCTCCGACGGAGCTCCGGAACAGGCCCCAAGATGGGATCTTGTGGATACAGAAGGTTGCGGCGGTGGAATTAGGTTTTTGGCTCCTGTTTTGATCGTTTGGGGATACGTAGGTATATATAGGAGGAAGGAGTACGTCGGTGGAGCAGCAGGGGGCCCACGAGGTAGGGGGGCGCGCCCTCCACCCTCGTGACCGCCTCTGGAACTTCTTGGAGTAGGGTCCAAGTCTCCTGGATCACGTTCGGTGAGAAAATCACGTTCCCGAAGGTTTCAATCCGTTTGGACTCCGTTTGATATTCCGTTTCTTCGAAACACTGAAATAGGCAAAAAACACCAATTCTGGGCTGGGCCTCCGGTTAATAGGTTAGTCCCAAAAATAATATAAAAGTGGAAAATAAAGCCCAATATAGTCCAAAACAGTAGATAAAGTAGCATGGAGCAATAAAAAATTATAGATACGTTGGAGATGTATCAGGCATCCCCAAGCTTAATTCCTGCTCGTCCTCGAGTAGGTAAATGATAAAAAAGAATTTTTGATGTGGAGTGATACTTTGGCATAATTTCAATGTAAATCTTCTTAATTGTGATATGAATATTTAGATCCGAAAGATTCAAGACAAAAGTTCATATTGACACAAAAATAATAATACTTCAAGCATACTAATCAAAGCAACATGTCTTCTCAAAATAGCATGGCAGAAGAAAGTTCATCCCTACAAAATCATATAGTTAGGCTATGCTTCATTTTCGTCACACAAAGATGTTCCCAACTTCTATACCCCCGATGACAAGCCAAGCAATTGTTTCATACTTAAATAATCTCAAACTTTTTCAACCTTCACGCAATACATGAGCGTGATCCATGGATATAGCACTATGGGTGGAAAAGAATATGACGATGGGGATTGTGTGGAGAAGACAAAAAAAGGATAAAATCTCACATTGACGAGGATAATCAACGGGCTATGGAGATGCCCATCAATTGATGTCAACATGAGGAGTAGGGATTGCCATGCAACGGATGCACTAGAGCTATGAATGCTCAACAAAATAAAACTAGTGGGTGTGCATCCAACTTGCTTGCTTATGAAGACCTAGGGCATTTGAGGAAGCCCATCGTAGGAATATACAAGCCAAGTTCTATAATGAAAAATTCCCACTAGTATAAAAAGATAACTTTATGAGACTCACTACATGAAGAAAAAGGTGCTACTTTGAAGCACAATATATGAGACTCACTACATGAGGAACAAGGTGCTACTTTGAAGCACAAGTGTGGAAAAAGAGATAGTAGCATTGCCCCTTTTCTTTTCTTTTCTTTTCTTTTTTTTGGGCCTTTTTTTGGGCCTTTCCCTTTTTTCTTTTTTTTTCTTTTTGGGCAATGCTCTAACAATGATGATCATCACACTTCTATTGATTACAACATAAGGATTACAACTCGAAACTTAGAACAAGATATGACTCTATATGAATGCCTCCGGCGGTGTACCAGGATGGTGCAATGAATCAAGAGTGACATGTATGAAAAATAATGCATGGTGGCTTTGCCACAAATACGATGTCAACTACATGATCATGCAATGGCAATATGACAAAAGTAATGTATGTCATGATGAAGATGATGGAAGTTGCATGGCAATATATCTCGGAATGGCTATGGAAATGCCATAATAGGTAGGTATGGTGGCTGTTTTGAGGAAGATATAAGGAGGTTTATGTGTGATAGAGCATATCGTATCACGGGGTTTGGATGCACCGGCGAAGTTTGCATCAACTCTCAAGGTGAGAAAGGGCAATGCACGGTACCGAAGAGGCTAGCAAAGGTGGAAAGGTGAGAGTGCGTATAATCCATGGACTCAACATTAGTCAAAAGAACTCATATACTTATTACAAAAATTTAGAAGTCATCAAGAATCAAGTACTACGCGCATGCTCCTAGGGGGATAGATTGGTAGGAAAAGACCATCGCTCATCCCCGACCGCCACTCATAAGGATGCACAAGCCAGGTACACTTCATGTTTCAAATTTGTTACACAACTTTAACCATACGTGCATGATACGGGACTTGCAAACTTCAACACAAGCATTTCTTTGAATTCATAATTACCCAACTAGCACGACTTTGATATTATCACCTCCATATCTCAAAACAATATCAAGCATCAAACTTATCTTAGTATGCAACGCACTCAAAAGAAAGTTTCACATATCTTGAACACCAAGTATATTAACATTAAGCAAATTACCGTGCTATTAACGAATCTCAAAATAATCTAAGTGAAGCATGAGAGATCAATAGTTTCTTTAAAACAAATCCACCACCGTGTTCTAAAAGATCTAAGTGAAGCACTAGAGCAAAAATTATCAAGCTCAAAAGATATAAGTGAAGCACTATGAGCAAAACTATCAAGCTCAAAAGATATAAGTGAAGCACATAGAGTATTATAACAAATTCCAATTCATGTATGGCTCTCTCAAAAAGGTGTGTACAGCAAGGATGATTGTGGTAAACTAACAAGCAAAGACGCAAATAATACAAGACGCTCCAAGAAAAACACATATCATGTGGTGAATAGAAATATAGCTCCAAGTAAATTACCGATGGAAGTGGACGAAAGAGGGGATGCCTTCTGGGGCATCCCCAAGTTTTGACTTTTTGGTGTCCTTGGATTATCTTGGGGGTGCCATGGGCATCCCCAAGCTTAGGCTCTTGCCACTCCTTGTTCCATAATCCATCAAAAGAATTCACCCAAAACTTGAAAACTTCACAACAGAAAACTCACCAGAAATCTCGTGAGCTCCGTTAGAAAAAGAAAACAAAAGACTACTTCAAGGTACTGTAATGAACTCATTCTTTATTTATATTGGTGTTAAACCTACTGTATTCCAACTTCTCTATGGATTATAAACTATTTTACTAGCCATAGATTCATCAAAATAAGCAAACAACACACGCAAAACAGAATCTGTCAAAAACAGAACAGTCTGTAGCAATCTGTAACTAACACAAACTTCTGAACTCTAAAACTTATACCAAAATAGCAAGTCCTGGAAAATTTGTTTATTGAACAACAGAAAAAAGAATCAACGCAAAAGCATATTCCTGTGATTTAACAAAATTATATTCGTGCCTGCAAAGTTTCTGTTTTTCAGCAGAATCAAATCAACTATCATCGTAGGTTATCCTATAGGTTCTACTTGGAACAAAAACTAATTAAAAGATAAAACCACAGCCAAACAGAGGCTAGATGGATTATTTATTCCTAAACAGAATCAAAAACAAAAAATACAAAATAAAATTGGGTTGCCTCCCAACAAGCGCTATCGTTTAAGGCCCCTAGCTAGGCATAAAAGCAAGGATAGATCTAGGTATTGCCATCTTTGGTAGGCAATCCATAAGTGGCTCTCATGATAGATTCATATGGTAACTTTATTTTATTTCTAGGGAATTGTTCCATGCCCTTCTTCAAGGGAAATTGGAATCTAATATTCCCTTCCTTCATATCAATAATTGCACCAATCGTTCTAAGGAAAGGTCTACCAAGAATAATAGGACATGAAGGATTGCAATCTATATCAAGAACGATAAAATCTACGGGCACATAATTCCTATTTGCAACAATAAGAACGTCATTAATTCTTCCCATAGGCTTTTTAATAGTGGAATCCGTAAGATGCAAGTTTAGAGAGCAATCATCAAAATCACGGAGATCTAGCAAATCACACAAAGTTTTGGGAATAGTGGAGACACTAGCACCCAAATCACACAAAGCATGAAACTCATAATCTTTAATTTTAATTTTAATAGTAGGTTCCCACTGATCATAGAGTTTTCTAGGGATGGAAACTTTCAACTCAAGTTTTTCTTCATAAGATTGCATCAAGGCATCAACAATGTGTTCGGTAAAGGCCTTATTTTGACTATAAGCATGAGGAGAATCTAGCACGGATTGCAACAAGGAAATACAACCAATCAAAGAGCAATTTTCATAATTAAATTCCTTGAGATCCAAAATAGTGGGTTTAGCAACATCTAGGTTTTTATTTCTTTCAATCCCAATTTCATCAATTTCATCATCAAGATCTAGAAACTTCGAATTCTTAGAACGCCTTCTAGGTAAAGGAAGATCATATTCAGTTTCATCAAGATTCATATTGCAAAACAAAGATTTAATGGGGGACACATCAATAACTTTTAGATCTTCATCTTGATTTTCATAGGAATTGGAAGAACACGCTTTAATAAAGGCATATTTGGAAGCACGCATCCTAGCGGTTCTTTCCTTGCACTCATCAATGGAAATTATCATGGCTTTGAGAGACTCATTGATATCATGCTTAGGAGGAATAGATCTAAGCTTTAAAGAATCAATTTCAAGAGAAATTCTATCAACGTTCCTAGCCAAATCATCAACTTTAAGCAATTTCTCTTCAAGCAAAGCATTAAAATTCTTTTGTGAACTCATAAACTCTTTAACACTACTCTCAAATTCAGAGGGCATCTTATTAAAATTTTCATAAGAGTTGTTGTAGGAATTTCCATAATTATTAGAAGGATTACTAGGATAGGGCCTAGGATTAAAATTCCCTCTATACGCGTTGTTTCCAAAACTATTCCTACCAACAAAATTCACATCCATAGATTCATTATTATTCTCAGGCAAAGTAGATAAAGGCATATCATTGGGATCAAGAGGAGTATTTTTAGGAGCAAACATCTTCATAAGTTCATCCATCTTTTCACTCAAAACATTGATGTCTTCTATAGCATGCACTTTTTTACTAGAAGATCTTTCGGTGTGCCATTGAGAATAATTAGCCATAATATTATCAAGCAATTTGGTAGCATCTCCTAACGTAATTTCCATAAACGTGCCTCCCGCGGCAGAATCTAAAAGATTTCTAGAAGCGAAATTCAATCCAGCATAAAATTTTTGTATGATCATCCATAAATTCAAACCATGAGTAGGGCAATTGCGAAGTATCAATTTCATTCTTTCCCAATATTGGGCAACATGCTCATGATCAAGTTGTTTAAAATTCACAATATCGTTCCTAAGAGTGATGATCTTAGCGGGAGGAAAATACTTAGAGATAAAAGCATCTTTGCACTTGTTCCAAGAATCAATACTATTTTTAGGCAAAGACGGAAACCAAACTTTAGCACGATCTCTAAGTGAAAACGGAAATAACTTCAATTTGACAATATTGTTATCCGTATCTTTCTTCTTTCGCATATCACACAAATCAACAAAATTGTTTAGATGAGTAGCGGAATCTTCACTAGGAAGGTCGGCGAATTGATCTTTCATAACAAGATTCAACAAAACGGTATTGATTTCACAAGAATCATCATTATTAAGAGGAGCAATCGAAGTGCTAAGGAAATCATTATTATTGGTATTCGAAAAGTCACACAATTTGGTATTATCTTGCGCCATGGCAACAAGTAATCCAACACACAAGCAAACAGAAAGGCAACAGGAAAAAGGAAAACGGGAAAGAGAGGAGGAGATTGGGAAAGAGAGGGCGAATAAAACGGCAAGGGTGAAGTGGGGGAGAGGAAAACGAGAGGCAAATGGCAAATAATGTAATGCGAGAGATAGGGATTGCGATGGGTACTTGGTACAGTTGACTTGCTTGCGTGAGCCTCCCCGGCAACAGCGCCAGAAATTCTTCTTGCTACCTCTTGAGCACTACGTTGGATTTCCCAGAAGAGGAGAGGATGATGCAGCAAAGTAGCATAAGTATTTCCCTCAGTTTTTGAGAACCAAGGTATCAATCCAGTAGGGGACCACGCACAAGTCCCTCGTACCTACACAAAATGATAGCTACTCGCAACCAACGCGATTAGGGGTTATCAATCCCTTCATGGTCACTTACGAGGGTGAGATCTGATATAGATGATAAATAATATTTTTGGTATTTTTGATAGATAGATGCAAGGTGAAAAGTAAAAGGCAAAGTAAAAACAAAGCAAGTAATAAAGCATTAGAGATTGATATGATGAGAATAGACCCGAGGGCCATAGGTTTCACTAGTGGCTTCTCTCAAGAGCATAGGTATTCTACGGTGGGTGAACAAATTACTGTTGAGCAATTGACCGAATTGAGCATAGTTATGGGTATATCTAGGTAATGATCATGTATATAGGCATCACGTCCTAGACAAGTAGATCGAAACGATTCTGCATCTACTACTATTACTCCACTCATCGACCGCTATCCAGCATGCATCTAGAGTATTAAGTTAAAAGCAGAGTAACGCCTTAAGCAAGATGACATGATGTAGAGGGATAAATTCATGCAATATGATAAAAACCCCATCTTGTTATCCTCGATGGCAACAATACAATACGTGCCTTGCTGCCCCTTCTATCACTGGGAAAGGACACCGCAAGATGGAACCCAAAGCTAAGCACTTCTCCCATTGCAAGAACTACCAATCTAGTTGGCCAAACCAAAAAGGATAATTCGAAGAGACTTGCAAAGATAACTCAATCATACATAAAAGAATTCAGAGAAGATTCAAATATTTTCCATAGATAAGTTGGATCATAAACCCACAATTCATTGGTCTCAACAAACACACCGCAAAAAGAAGATTACATCGAATATATCTCCACGAGAGAGGGGGAGAACATTGTATTGACATCCAGAAAGAGAGAAGAAGCCATCTAGCTACTAGCTATGGATCCGAAGGTCTGAAGTAAACTACTCACACTTCATCGGAGGGGCTATGGTGTTGATGTAGAAGCCCTCCATGGTGGATGCCCCCTCCGGCGGAGCTCCGGAACAGGCCCCAAGATGGGATCTCGTGGATATAGACGGTTGCGGCGGTGAAATTCGGTTTTTGGCTCCTGTTTTGATCGTTTGGGGATACGTAGGTATATATAGGAGGAAGGAGTATGTCGGTGGAGCAGCAGGGGGCCATGAGGTAGGGGGCGCGCCCAAGGGGGGGTCGCCCTCCACCCTTGTGACCGCCTCTGGCACTTCTTGGAATAGGGTCCAAGTCTCCTGGATCACGTTCGGTGAGAAAATCACGTTCCCAAAGGTTTCATTCCATTTGGACTCTGTTTGATATTCCGTTTCTTTGAAACACTGAAATAGGCAAAAAAACAGCAATTCTGGGCTGGGCCTCTGGTTATTAGGTTAGTCCCAAAAATAATATAAAAAGTGGAAAATAACGCCCAATATAGTCCAAAACAGTATATAAAGTAGCATGGAGCAATCAAAAATTATAGATACATTGGAGACGTATCAGATACCAGCTAAGATACCACCATTATGGCCAGCCTTAATCATCGCATGCAATAATTTAGTGCACCTTGAAATATGAACATGTGTGGGGCGTGTATGTTTTTAATGACTTGAGACTATACCTAGCCCAGCATGCAAGATGACTTATTATGCACCGTTCCCCATACCTGCAGGAAGCCCGTTTGTCTCCAAATCTTTTCCTCTCCATGTGTGGAAACAATATGCCTGCCAAACTCTCCTTCTCCCTGCGGCAGTCCCACCACTCCACCCCGTGTGAAAAAATCTGCATGCATGACCCTCCTCCCCCCATGCTCGTCCAATCCGTTGTGACCAGCAATATTTCCACCCCTTCACTCCCTCGTAATTTACTCCCACAAATATGCCCACGTAGGTTTTACTTAACTTCAGGTGCATTGGGTCACTGACATATGGGCCCAACAGTGTACTGGCCCACATGTCACTGACACAACTGGACCTGCAGTTAAGTCAGTGCAGCTCAGTCCATATCTTACGTAGGTGTGCCATTACTCGCTATAAATACTGCGCCTCCCACGACATCGCTATCTCCTCCCCCTCACGTTCACGTTCATCGCTATCTCCTCCCACTCCCTCTCATGTCGACCACCATGGCATCGCCCCTCCAAGCCCTAGGAACCCCTCGCTGCACCGCGTGGACGATCACACGTCGCCGTTCCGTTCCTCGCTGCCACTAGTCGAGGAGGACGCGTTGGTGTTCTGCTCCTCGCCGCTACGCGACGCGTTGCTGTTCCGTTCCTCACCGCCACTAGTTGAGGAGGACACGTTGGCGTTCTGCTCCTCGCCGCGACGTGACGCGTCGCCATTCCGTTCCTTGCCGCCACTAGTCGAGGAGGACGCGTCGATGCTCCGCTCCTCACCGCGATGCGTCGAGGTGAATGCATTGGTGCTCCCAATCTCACTAGCACGCGCGTCGGAGGACGCGTCGGCTCCCTGCTACGAGGAGAACGCCGCACCACCCACCGAGCCCCCCAACCTTGAGGAGCTTTGGAAAGAAATGGATGTCGCCTTGTGGGAGGCTTTGCCTCCAGTAGAGTGCGCCAAAATAGAGGCGGAGAAGAAGGACGAGGAAGAGAAGTACACCGCGCAACAAGCTACCTGGGAGATCTATGTCGCGTCCGAGAGAGTCAAGCAATTGGCTCTTTGGCAGAAGAGTCGTGCGAGGGCCGTGAGGGTGGTGGAGGACGCCCATGCCGACGCCCTGAGTGCAGTCGGGCCCAAGCGCCTCATCTACTCTTGGAGGTACGTGGACCGGGTGCACGCTTCCAGCCAGGAGGAGTACCTGTTGGCGCCGGATCACCATACCGGTGAGATCGCACTCGCCCACCGGCAAGCCGCCAATCAGCACCTCGCGAGTTGCGAGGCTGAGGAAGAGGCGTTGTGTCGGCGCACTAGGAAACGGCTGCGCACCAGGGCACTCGTGGCGCGCCGCAAGCGCTCCTGTGAGCACCGTGGCTTTTAGGAGGAGTATAATTTTTGTTTCGTAAGGCGATCTCATTAGTTTTGGGACGCAAATGATAAATCCCGAACGTTCAGGAATTTTTAGCGTCCTTAATTAAGTATGTAAAAGGGAAAGTTTGGAAACGTTGTGTATTATTACGCATTTTGCAAGTACATGCATATAGCACAAACTTTACTATATACTATCGGACTACACGTCTCTCTTGATATATGCTTGCAGACTGTGCTACTCCCTCCGTCCAGGACAATAAGTCATCTTTGGTTGTGCACGGTGACTAAGAAGGAGGGAAGACTTGTACACCTAGACGGAGGGAGTACTACTATTACTTATGTACATGCAAATGCACGTTTTAACATTACGATGCGGTTTTTGTAAAAGTAGAAAAACAACACTAGTCAAGCTTGTGAAACGATTCAATGCAAAACAAATGCAAAAACGCTCATTTGATTGTTTACTTTTAGCTTCCTTCTCTGTGGTTATTTCTCTGTCGTACTTTGTACGGAGTATCTCACTTGTTGGAAAGGCATGCAAATTCCCAAACCGCTTCCTACACCCTGTATCGAATTTTTTGCCTAACAAGTTGTGCCGTGCAATTGGAATTCCAACTTGAGTACTACTACTAGTAGGAGTACCAGGGGCCAGTTCTTTTAGGCTTCCAGATTAGTAATCCCATAACTACTACCTCCGTCCTGATTTATTGGTCCCCATTGTAATCTGTGTCAAATTTTGATCATAAATTTAACTAATGAAATGTTAGTGCATGTCACATGCACTACTCCACCCGTCTAGGTGAGTAAGTCATCTTAGGTTGTGCACCATGACCAAGGAGGAGGAGAAAACAAGAAATGTTAATGTTTATTTGCTAATTAATAGTATTGCATGCAATGAACTAACCACTGCATGTCGTGATTGATATCTCAAGTCATTAAAAGCATGCACACTCTTTATCTCTTATTGGTTGATATGTCAAGAAACAAGAAACGAGGCAGAAGTTAATGCATCGCGCTTAATTGTTTTGGGATTATTTGGTTTTCGTAAGATGACTTACACGCCTAGATGCACCGCGGCTAAGTGTTTTGAGTAACATTTTATCAGTTAAATCTTTGGTCAAAATTTAGCACAAATTACAATGGTGAGGAATAAACCAGGACGGAGTAGTAGTTTAGAAGCCCAAATAAATGAGTGAGGCACCCTATTGTTACTCTCCACTGTGACTAGTCTTGTGGGAAAAGATGGGGAAGCCTCCAAAAGAACTGGCCCTAGGAGTAGTAGCTAGGGATCGAGTATGGGAGATGAACCGGAGAAAGTAAATGCAGAGAGGTGAAATGCAAAAAAGACGGAGGGATGGGATGGTTGCTTGTCCGTTTATTTTACTAGGCCACTTATTACTCGGAGTGGTTGGGTTTTGTGATATGACAGCTTTACTGCCACGCCACGAGCGGGGTGAGACGTGAGACTCTCGTGCAGCGCCGCCCTCTACACTTGTACTACATCGGTCGTGGTTTATTAGTCCCCCATTGAATTTGACTGAAGATTTAACTGACAAAATGCTAGTGCATGTCAACAAAAACTATATCGTTGGATTCGTATTTGAACATAGTTTTGAATGATATAATTTTGGGTGACATGCATCAGTATTTATCGTACTATATATAATGTTAGTTCAATTTTTTGTCGTACTAATCTATAGTAGTAAGGTGCCCATGCGTTGCACCGAAGAGTGAAACGCATTGATCGGGGAGTTTTTTATTTTGATAAAGGATGTGGGGGTCATCTCATGTGTAACGGGTATCGATAGGTTTCTTCGGATATTATCTCATCTCTAGAGCTCACAAACATCCGGGTGAAATAGATAAAAATGCATCTTTTGCAAACAAAAGCGTTCAACTGTTCAACCTGCATCCAAAACTTGTGAAGAAATAACACTTATTGTGCTTTTGCAAGAAATGATCTTTAAGAATTAGTTTTTGAGTATCGATTGTTATACATGTTGGCTACAGATGACATGTCACTTTCTTATAGTCAACAGTTGGCTATACTATTAAGTAATTTTAACTATGCCCTTATACACTTAGACGGAGGGATTAAATCAGGATGACTTGCAAGGGGGCAGAGGAGATGTAAGAAATGGTTCATCGTAAGTCTTTCACCAATACTGTAGTAAAAATTCATACATGGAAGATTCTAGACTAAACCATAAATGGATACACTTTTATTCTTGTGCGAAACTCCAATAGAGCAAGATCCTGCATGGAAGTCTCCACATGCTTAGACATCAGATTACATTGATCGAAGACTAATGATCAACATTTAACTTGATAATGCGTATTTTTTAGAAGAACAGGGAGGCTCCTCATCGGTTCCATTATCAAATGAAACCCAAAGTGTCTTACATCAGTTCACTGAGAGGAGCAGTTCAAAGGAAGGATTGCGACGAAAGCCACTCAAGTTTAATGACAAGCTTACAGAATCAAAAGCAGCAAAGACACGGGCCATAAGCGCCCACACACACACTACATGTTTTCTAAGTGCACTTGATAATGCGTATGTCCAGGTGAACCTCCTTGGAGTCCCCATGCACCGCGTCGGCGGGTAAAGGATGCGATGGGTTTTCCAGGTCCACATTGGCGGGATAGTCCCAGCTCCCCTAAGTCCAAGTCCGTCCGATGAGGCCGGTGTCACCGCCCACGCGACCCAGAGGGGTAGTAACATTGACCACGCACCCGTACATCTGCCTCGTGTCAGTGTAAGCGTCGGCGGTGACGCCCCTGACGCACATTACATAGACGGGGCGGCGGCCTGCGCGGGCCTCGCCGGTGCCCACGATCAAGAGGAAGACACTGTCGTCCTCCTCCGAGACTAGCAGGCGGCGGTGATCCTCCAGCGACTCCAGCATGGTGAACCGGTAGCATGTGTCGTACTTGATGTTCTTCGCCAAGGGCCAGTAGTGACCACTGCAAGCATCCATGAGGTGATGCACCATGTCTGCCGGCGAGCCACAAAAGGGCATCGGGCACTCATAGCAGTGGATGAAGGGCTCCTTGGAGGCATCGACCAGGTCGTCCATGAAACGGGAGTGGCTGTAGGGGACGTTGCGCCAGTTGAATATATAAGCAAGTTACTAGGAGACTTAATCCGAATAAGCACAAAATAAATCATGACAGCTATAACAGAGATGAAACTAATCATGTGGACTAGCATAGTAGTAGGATACAGAGTAGAAACATGAATTCTACCACGATTTCGAACAGGAAAGGCAGAAACACATACGGTGCAACGGGAGCAGCACCGTTGACATTGAGGTTGTTGCCCATGTCGTTGAGGAAGAGGTTGCCAAGGTCAGGGAAGAAGTCATCGTCGGGGAAGTCGTGGCTGCCAGCAGTCGCGAGAGTGTGCTCCCCAGATTTCAACAGCGCCCGCCGAATGGAGCGCAGGAGGGAGTGGTTGTAGGGTACGTTGCGGCCGCCGAATGGAGCGCAGGAGTAGCACACGAAGCAGTAGATGGCGTCCTTACTAGTACTCCCTAGTCTCTATCTATCTATATCTATATATATCTACTCTTATAGAAAACCGAGTTGGTGATGATGGTATGCCTGTCGTCTTGTAATATAGACCATCTGATCTATATCTGACCAATAGAAAGCCAACTATGACAATTTTACAAAAGATACCCGCACCTCTCTCCACATTTACAGATAAGGCCTTGCCTCGTTCATCCTTATCTCCCACAACCTCGTGCTCCTCCCTATGTCTCTATCTCTACTACTCTTCTTTGTTTTTTATAACAAATCAAATAGTGTTGCGCCGTCTGCTGCACGCCCGGCTGAACACACCTTCTCGCCTCCATCATCACCAACTGAGTCTTTTATAGGAGTAGGAGTAGAGAAAAAACCGAGTTGGTGATGATGGTGTGTTGTGCAATGCACGGGCATCTTGCTATTTTTTTTTGCTTATAAGTCTAAACACCACGTAGACACGGTCTTTGAGCACGGTTCGTAGTCGTTCCACGCTCGGGCATTGAAGTTTGTAACTATTTTAGATTAGAATATACTACTCCTCCGCTGCTAGTAGTAGAGTAGAGCCCTACTCTACTACTCTACTCTAGAAAGCTAGGGCATAGTACTGTAGTAGGTACCGTAGGGAGTACCAGTACTGTGATCACTCAAGCAAGTTGTCTGGCATCGATATGACCCTACGCTGTTGGTATGTGTCTCGTAAGTCAAGCATCATGTTGTAGTCATCATCACCTATCCACTTCCCGCGGCACATATTCGCTTCTCCATCTTTGTCGTCACATAATCTCTTCCAAGCTTCAATCCCCGCTAAGGCGCCTCCCCCCTCGTCCGAAACCCAAGCGCTAACAATGGCAGAACCGAGCAGTGTCCGCCGAAAGAGTGGCTGGAATTCGCTCCCCACAGAGGTAATCAAGCTCATTGTTTCGCGTGTGGACAATCTGAGTACCATGCCGCTCGCCTCGTGCTCGTTGAGGCTGTACCATTTACTCGAAGCCCTCACGTCGGAGCTTTTTAAGCCAGCTCCTTGCTTGCTGATGCCGCCTGATCTTCAGAAACAGTGTGTCACACAACATAACTATCATAGGGTGGCGAGCATCAACCCCCATCACTGCGATCTGATCCCCGTCACCCTCAGCTACATTAACAGTATGTACTGGGTCGACATGAACACGTCTTGGATGGTGGTCGCCGACGGTCGCGGCAGCTGGATGCTCATGGAGGTCTACACCCGGCGATTGACCCCCTTTCCTTCGATTAACACCGCACTGCTTTGGCACCGCGGCCCAGAATACTCGGAATCTTACAGTAGCCAACATGATACCAAGTTTGATTTGCTCAAGGTTGTAATCTGCCAAGTGCCCACATGATCCACGAATTATAAAGATTTCAGGCTAATTGTGTTCTTCAACCACGGTCTCGCCTATCTCACAGGTCACTACGGTAAGTGGATAAATCTACACGTCCATCGCAGGATCATACATCCTCCATGGTTCTCTGATGTCATTGAACACAGGGGCTTCATTTACGCTTTCGACTCCTTCTATGGCTGGACGTATTGCTGGCCTACTCCAGTCATCTCTACAAACGGTTGTTACAGCAGTATGTTACTTTCCTATGATATCATGATGGCTTGCTTATATTACTGTCAACATTTACTGAAAAAATATTCATGATCATAACATGCTGTTCTTAAGATTGACTAAATCAAGAGCCCTTTTTTATTTGACTCCAACTTGATATGATGTTGTAGGCCGCCTGGTGTCCCTACCTTTCCTAATCCCAGAACCTTTCAAAGAAAAGCGGCATGGCAGTTGCAGGTGGTTCTTGGCTCGATCAGACGACGGCGAAATATTGATGATCGTTCGCACATACCGGACGTGTTGTTTCGTGGAATACAATCACAGTCACTGCAGTCTTTGAGCAGGATCCCAGCTTCTCTGGGCCTTCAAGAATTTTTGACTGGAGGCTGGTAAGTAGCCTTGGTACACTCTCTTTGTTTGTCAGACTGAATTATCCAATTAACCAGGAGATAACCGACGGCAAGGATCATGATGGCAGCATGGTTTTGTTCATCAGGCAAAACAATGTGTACACCAACCAAGTCGGACGCTTCCCACATGAATACATCTTTGTTGGCCCTCAGGAAGCCAACTAACGCCTCCTCCTGGTCCGGGGGAAGGCCGGCGCCAATGATGAAGGTGAGGCCCGAGCCCGCGATGTCGACAGACACCTGCTTTGTCTCGGCCCGGTCTTGAGAGAACAGTTGCTTTTTCTTTGCGGCCGCAGCCTCCTGAGCCTCCACGATGCTCCCGGCGTTAGGGCACGAAGCCGCTGGGGCCTTGTAGGCAAGCTTGAGGGCCCAGACCACATGTTTGCATCCCCCACCACCATGATAATGCAACCGCTGCCCGACATCTTGACGATGTTGTAGCCCGGATGGGTCACTGTTGTCGGCGTTCTGGGAACCAGGGTACCCAGACCTGCCTGCCTGTGGCCCACGACGTGGCTCCATCGATGACCTGGTACGGCCCAGCTTCGACTACGGCAAGACAAGACGCTCGCGAGGGGACAAGCCTCGCAAGGCGGGTGACTTCAAGACCTCCCGAGGGAGCGGCCTCCTCAGACGGTCACCTTAGCGGAGCGGAGATTTCTATGAAAGACCCAGCGTCACGAGGATGGAATGACATCAGCCATGATGACCAAGGCTAGGTGCGCGCCAGCGGGCGCAGAGCGGCAGGTTTCCTCTTTGGTGCAATGGAGGCAAGCGCAGGTGTGGAGTCCCAAGGAATCAGCCAAAGGTTGCCATTTGCGTGCAACGAGACTAACACCGGCAGAATGGCAGGATGGATGTTAGCATCGAGCCCAGCATGACGTCTCGCTAAGAGGCTTTGCAGGCGAAGACCACCTTTTGTCAGGATTAGATGTACTTCTTGTCCCATTTCAAATTTGGCCATTGTGGGATCCCTTCCCGCCTAAGTTTTGGAGGAAAAGGACCAAGGCCACTATAAATATAGCCTAGCCACCACCATAGAGAGGGATCGACTCACCAGGTGATCAGCTCATCGAACCACCAAGAGCTCCTCACAAGAACAAGCCTCGTGAGGTTGTTCTTCCACTTGTACTAGCTCATCCTCAGCCCTCCCGTGAGGCTAATCCACTACAAAGCAGGAGTAGGGTATTACACCGCAAGGTGGCCCGAACCTAGGTAAACTGTCATGTCTTTCTCTGTTGTGTTCATCAAGCTAGGTCGTGAGAGGAGTGGATCGATCGGCTCAAGAGATTGAGTTCTTCGCACACGCCCCTGAGTTTGAACCTTCCTTGGGTCTGCGGAGCCCGGAATCTGACATTTGGCGCGCCAGGTAGGGGGCGTGTCGAAGCCTCTCTTCCGCCAGTTGTTTCACCCCCACTCCGCTGTTCTCATGGCGGATGCTCATCGAGTTCGTGTCGAGCGTCGGGCAGCCCTTGCCGCGTGCGTCACCCAGATGGCGCCCGCGGGCAACGGTGCTCCTCTCCGTTCCCCGTCGCCCATGGCAAACGCTGCACTGGCCCTGCAGCCCACGAGCACCAGGATTCGTCACTGTCATGCACTGTGCGATGCGACGGCCGCACCGTCACTCTGTCGCTGACCCCGGCCGCTGCTTCATCCTCCCACACCCATCGCGTAGTCGGTGCTACTCATAGCGCGTGAGCTTCTGCGCTACCGTCCGGCCGACGACCTCTAGTAGGATTGGCTGAACCGCATCGCCGAGCTCGTCAACGCTTCTGCTCATGTATTGCGTAAGAGTTGAAAAAGCTGAAGCGCGTTAAAAAGTATGAACCAATTGCTTGGATGAAACCGGGGTTGTGCATGATGGGAGTATTTTGTGTAATGAAAATGAAGCATGGCCTAACTATATGATTTTGTAGGGATAAGCTTTCTTTGGCTATGCTATTTTGATAGGACATGATTATTTGTTAGTATGCTCCGAAGTATTATTATTTTTATGTTTTATAAGCTTTTATCTTGAATCATTTCGATCTGAACATTCATGCCGCAATAAAGAAAATTACATTGAGAATTATGCTAGGTAGCATTCCACATCAAAAATTCTGTTTTTATCATTTACCTACTCGAGGACGAGTAGGAATTAAGATTGGGGATGCTTGATACGTCTCCAACGTACCTATAATTTTTGATTGTTCCATGCTATTATATTACCCCTTTTGGATGTTTATGGGCTTTATTTTACACATTTATACCATTTTTGGCACTAACCTACTAACCTGAGGCCCAGCCCGCATCGTTGTTTTTTTGCCTATTTCAGTATTTTGAAGAAAAGGAATATCAAATGGAGTCCAAACAGAATGAAATCTTCGGGAGCGTGATTTCTGGAACGAATGTGATCCGGAGAACTTGGAGTGCAAGTCAAGAAGCTTGCGAGGCGGCCAGGAGACAGGAGGGCGCGCCCACCCCCTATGGGCGCGCCCCTATCTCCTGGGCCCCACAGGCGGCCACCGACGTACTTCTTCCTCCTATATATAACTACGTACCCCGAAAACATCCAGAGAGCCAACGAAACACAATTTCCACCACCCTAACCTTCTGTATCCACGAGATCCCATCTTGGAGCCTTCGTCGGTGCTCCGCCAGAGGGGGAATCGACCATGGAGGGCTTCTACATCAACACCATAGCCCCTCCGATGAGTTGTGAGTAGTTTACCACAGACCTTCGGGTCCATAGTTATTAGCTAGATGGCTTCTTCTCTCTTTTTGGATCTCAATACAATGTTCCCCCCTCTCTCGTGGAGATCTATTCGATGTAAACTCTTTTTGCGGTGTGTTTGTCGAGATCCGATGAACTATGGGTTTATGATCAAGTTTATCTTTGAATAATATTTGAATCTTCTCTGAATTCTTTTATGTATGATTGAGTTATCTTTGCAAGTCTCTTCGAATTATCAGTTTGGTTTGGCCTACTAGATTGATCTTTCTTGCCATGGGAGAAGTGCTTAGCTTTGGGTTCAATCTTGCGGTGTCCTTTCCCAGTGACAGCAGGGGCAGCAAGGCATGTATTGTATTGTTGCCATCGAGGATAAAAAGATGGGGTTTATATCGTATTGCACGAGTTTATCCCTCTACATCATGTCATCTTTCTTAATGTGTTACTCTGTTCTTATGAACTTAATACTCTAGATGCAGGAAGAAGTCAGTCGATGTGTGGAGTAATAGTAGTAGATGCAGGCAGATGTCGGTCTACTTGTCACGGGCGTGATGCCTATATACATGATCATGCCAAGATAATCTCATAATTATTCGCTTTTCTATCAATTGCTCGACAGTAATTTGTTCACCCACCGTAATACTTATGCTATCTTGAGAGAAGCCACTAGTGAAACCTATGGCCCCCGGGTCTATCTTTTATCATATAAGCTTTCAATCTACTTTTATTTGCATCTTTACTTTTTGCATCTATATTATAAAATACCAAAAATATATTTATCTTATCATACTATCTCTATCAGATCTCATTTTCGGAAGTGGCCGTGAAGGGATTGACAACCCCTTTATTGCGTTCATTGCGAGTTCTTGTTTGTTTGTGTAGGTGCATGGGACTTTTGAGGAGCCTCCTACTGGATTGATACCTTGGTTCTCAAAAACTGAGGGAAATACTTACGCTAGTTTGCTGCATCACCCTTTCCTCTTCAAGGAAAACCAACGCAAGCTCAAGACGTAGCAGGTAGCCAGCTCTTGCCAAGTTCATGGAGGCAACACACCATGGCTACAACGTCCTCAAGATGCCAGGAAGTGGCGGCATCATCACGGTCTCTTGTGATGAGGAAGATGCGATGTGCTCCTTCGAGCGCACCTACCAGGCTACAGCAGTCGAGGACTCGGATGGTGAGGGCATCACCCTTCCCCCTGAGGTTTGCCACAAGAAGAAGAAGAAGCTCCTCCTCAAGGGCACTCAGGAGGGTGGCATGCATGACAATTGTGACTCGGGCCCCTCGCCCTTTGCTGGGGTGCCTTTCCCTCTCGCATAGGAAGGCGCGCCCAGTGTCCACCTCAGGTTGGGCTCGGGGCCCCTTCTCTGGAAGGCATCTGACCTGGCCAACGTCACAAGGGAGGCGTTGGGCACCTTGTGGAGGCGTGCTTCAACACGCGCTTCCAGGAGCAAGGCGCAGGACGCAAGGTACCAAGCGCACAGGAGTTCATCACTAGGGCAATCTAAGATTTTCAGGAGGCGCGGGCCATGCGAGGCGAGCTACGGCTCGGACCACTCAACGAAGCTGCTACTCAGGACACAAGTGGCGAGCTTCGCGTCTCTGTCAACATCCCATGCCTCAACAGAGCTGCTTCTCAGGAGCCCTTCTGGTGTGGAGACCACCCACACAGCTATGTCTACATGCCATTCGGCCTACCGGGCGCGGCTGCCTCGCTCCAGTGATGCATGCGTGGCGTCCTGACGTCTCGTGAAGCCAGGAGCCAGGTAGTCTTGATGGAGGAGGAGTCAGAGCCTCCGGGGTCCCCCTGAGGCTCAGGAGCCTGCTGGCTCATGAGGAGCAACTTTTTCGGCGCCCATCTTAAGATACTTCAACACTTCTACCCCAACGGTGCCAGGTGACTATTTAGTTTGTTCAGTTGAGGGCGCCCCTCGGGCTGCATTATCCTCAAGTTGTCTGGGTATGCCTTGCAGAATGTATCATTTTGCGCATCTACCAGAACTGATTTCGCCCTTTTTATGAGCTACTATATGTTATCACCTGCCTGTCCGGTGCTTCGTCATCATGAACGTCGTGCGCCCTTTCGAACCCGCCCGTGTCCGCCTCATGATTAAGGACTGGCACGACGTCTGTGCTCGGGTCCATCCCTGCAGCATCGCTAAACCAAAGTGGTCGAGCTCTATCTCGTGGGCCAGCCCTGTGTACGTCACCTCCCGTGGCCCTTGGTGCCTTGTTCTGGCATGAGCTAATCGCGAGTGGATAAGTTAGGGCGTGTGGCATGGTGTCTCACCAACGCGTGACACGCCCGCCGGCTATCTTTCCTTGGGACCAATGCATGAGAAGTCTGGGCACGACGTATGTGCTTGGGTTCATCCTTGCAGTGTGGACAAATCCAGCGAATGAGCTCTATCTGGCATGCGGGCCCCATTCACGTCACCTCCTAGGGTCGCTGGTTTTTGGCCTTCTCATGCAATATCCTCCGGAGATTCACTCGACGCAGGTAACCCAACCATCTCGCAGGATCCCAACAAGCATCCTTACCGAAAATTTAGGCACAACCCGCCTTGAGGTAGGGCCTCGTGAGTCTCGCGCTGGCTCACGGGTGCCCATATACACCTCCTCTAGTCCTGCCGTGCAAGCCACATGCCAGGCGGGGCTGTTCTCGATGTTCTGGATATGGAGGTACCCAGACTTGCCTTCATGTAGCCCACAGCCTGGCTCCATCGACGGACTGGTACGGCCCAGTTTCGACATCGCCTAACCAAGACCCTCGCGAGGGGCCAAGCCTCGCGAGGCGGACGACACCAAGACCTCCAAGGGGATCAGCCTCCTCAAGCTGCCTCCCGAGGAGCAGAGATTTCTATGCAAGGCTCACCTCGTGAGGTTCGGGTGACGTGAGCCATGACGATCGAGGCCAGGCGGGCACCAGGCGGGGCCAACGGGCGCAGTGTGCCAGTTTCCTCTTTGGTGCAAAGAAGGCAAGCAGCAGGCGCGGAGTACCGAGGAAGCATCTAAAGGTTTCCATACGCATGCGACAAGACCAAGACCACCAGGACGGCAGGACGGAGGTCATCACCGAGCCCACCGCAGTGTCACGACCAGAGGCTTTTGCAGGCGAAGAACACTTTAGTCAGGGTAAGATGTACTTGTTGTCTCCCTTCAAATTTGGACATTGTGGGATCCCTTCCCGCCTCCATTCGGGAAGAGGACCAAGGCCACTATAAATAGGACCTAGCCACCACCATGGAGGAACGACATCCACTCGACCCTCACCAGCTCACTTGAGCCCAAGAACACACCTCCTGAGGTTGTTTCCCACTGTACTAGTTCATCCTCAGCCCCTCGAGGCAAATCCACCACAAAGCAGGAGGAGGGTTTTACACTGCAAGGTGGCCCGAACCTGGGTAAATCGCCGTGTCCCATTTCCTACGAGCTCAACGCACTAGGCTGTGAGAATGGCGAGTCGGCAGACTAGGGAGAGTGAGGTCTTCGCATGCACCCCAGAGATCAAACCTCTCAAGGGTATGCGGAACCCGAAATCAGACATTTGGCGAGCCAGGTAGGGGTGCGTTAGAGCTTCTCTTTCGTCGATCGACTCGCCACCGCTCCATCTCTTCCATGGCTGACGCACATCGAGCTCGTGCTGAGCGCTGGGCCGCCCTTGCCACCCATGTCGCTCAGACAGCACCGGCGGGCGACGGCTGCCATCGCAGACCCCCGTCACCGGTGGCGAACGCCACCACGGGCCCCGCGGGCCATGAGCAACATGCCTCTTCACTGCATCCGTCAGTGCGCCGCGACGGGCGCACTGCCACTCCATCGCTGACTCCATCTGCTTCGTCCTCTCACGCACGTTGTGGCCCGACCAACATGCAGGCCGCTCTGCTCATGGCACACGAGCTCCTATGCTACCGCACGGTCGTCGACTGGCTCGACCTCATCGCCGACATGGTCAGCGCCGCTAGGGATTCTGCCGCACCAGCTCGCTCGCCACCTCACCCGCCGCCTGTTATAGGAGATGTAGCTCACGGGGCGCCTCCTCCGACTCCAAGGCAATATGCCATCATCGAGCCAAGGCGGGTGGCACCTTGGCCTGATCCATAGTGTCAGGCGACCACGCGCGATGAAGCAAGCTGCCAGGTGGTCCAGCGGCCACAAGACGATGCGCGCGCGATCCCGGCACCACGTCAAGACCGTGCGCCGCCTGTGGTGGTGGTGCACGAATGCCTAGACAAGGCTCCACCTCCACGGCGGGATCTCGTGACCACAGCAGGGTGTCCTGCATTCACTCCGGAGTTGCACATCGTCGTCTTGCCAGGGAACTTCAAGCTCGCGGAGTTCCTGCAGCTCTATGAGCTGAACATTGAGGCGGCCAGCGGCGATGAGAAGGTCATGGCGAACTGGTTCCCCATGGCCCTCCAGGACAGCATGCGATTATGGCTCCTAAACCTGCCCGTGGGATCGATCTCCTCCTGGGACGAGATGAGGGAACACTTCATCGCCAACTTCCAAGGCACTTGCGACCGGCCGCCTGTCGCGGGTGACCTGCGACGCGTCAAGCAGCAACTAGGAGAGACCCTGCATAAGTACATCCAGTGCTTCAACAACATTCGCCTCAAGATTCCCAAGGAGTCGGACGAAGCCATCATCTCGACGTTCACTGACGTCGTCCGCGACATCAATATGAAGGAGGAGCTCACCATACACGAAGACCTATGCATGGCCCTGGAGATGTTCAACACGACAACCAAGTGCGCGAGAGCTAAAGAGGGACGCCTCTCCCTCCTCGAGCTCCCCGACGCATACCCAGAAGACAAGAAGGCCCAGGCCAAGGACATGAACCGCAAGGGACCGGCCATGCTCGCAGCCAAGCCAGAGATGAAGCGCCGCTGTGATCGCCCAGAGTCATCCAAGGGCAGCCACCCGTTCCGCGTCTTCAACAACGTGCACAACCACAACACCAACGACTGCTAGGAGCTCAGGGCCATCTGCGACGGGCGCCTCAGTCATTGCCCTAAGTGCAACGATCGAGGCTACGGTCGCGGAGGAGGCCGAGGTGGAGGACGCTGGGACGGCCGGGACCATCATCAGGAGTGGCACGACCAGCCTCGGGAAGACCGCTGGCAGGGCCAGCCTCGTAAGGGCGCCTGGAGGGATCATCCACGCGAGGATCAGCCTCAGGGCAACGCTGGTCTTCCTCCGCTGCCGCCGCCGCCAAGAAGGAACGAAGACCACCATAAGTATGAGGGGGATGGGGGCTTCAAAGAGCCTCGTGCCATCGCTTGCATCCTGGGCGGCTCCCAGTCCCCAGCCTCTCATCGCATCTTCAAGCAGTTCACGCACGAGGTGAAAGCAGCCCTTCCAAAGCTCAAGGCGACGCGTCCGCTCAGCTGGTCCAAGTACGCCATCACCTTCGGCTCCTCCGACCAACTCAAGTGCGCGGCCACGTCTGGCGCGCTCCCAATGCTCTGCTCGCCCATCATCAGTAACGTGCTCGTCACCAAGACGCTCATCGATGGCGGTGCGGGGCTCAATGTTCTCTCTGTCCAGACGTTCAACATGCTCCAAGTACCGTATCACTAGCTTCGGCCTACCAAGCCCTTCTCCGGAGTGACCGATGACTCCACGCATCCGATTAGGCAGGTCCGCCTCCTCGTCACCTTTTGCAAGTGCGACAATTACCACACCGAGCTCATCGACTTAGACGTCGCCGACATTCCCCTGCCATACAATGCCATCCTCGGACACCCAGCTCTCGCCAAGTTCATGGCGGCAACGCACCATGGCTACAATGTCCTCAAGATGCCAGGAAACTGAGGCATCATGACGGCGCTTGCCAAGAAAAGGACACGGTGTGCTCTCTCGAGCGTGCATACCACGCTGCAGCTGTCGAGAATCCTGATGACAAGGGCGCCGTCCTCCCTCTTGAGGCCGTTCCCAAGAAGAAGAAGCAGCAGCTGCTCCACCAGGTACCATAGGAGGATGGGGCGTCTGGCAGAGCCGCCTCAAGCCTGGCGTCTATGGATGGGGCGCCTTCCCTCTCGCATTGGAAGGCGTGCCCAGCGCCCATCTTAGGCTGGGCTCGGGGGCTCTCCCCTGGAGGGCCTGTGACCTGACGAACGTCACAAGGGAGCCGCTCGAGCACCATATGGAAGCATGCTTCAGTGCATGCTTCTGCGGGGAGAGCTGGGCGCGAGGCGCCGGGTGCTCAGGAGTTTGTCGACAAGGCAGCCAAGGAGATTCAATAGGCAAGGGTCATGCGGGGTGATCACCGCCCACTACTAGGCGCGGCTCATCGCCCAGGCGAGGATGAGGAGCTGATCTACATCGACATCCCGGGGCTCAACAGGGCCGCATCTCAGGAGCTCTTCTGTCCATCCCATGTTGGCCGATGCGAGGGCCCCCTCACAGCTATGTCTGCATGCCCTTTTGTTTGCTGAACGCAGCTGCTACATCCCAGCGCCACATGCAGGGCGTCCTAGCGGCTCAGGAGGCCAGGCGCCAGGCGATCCAGGCGGAGATGGCAACAGATACTCATGAGCCCCCCGGGCCTCCAAAGCCTCCCGAGGTTCAGCGCCAGGGCGGCTCGTGAGGAGCGACTTCTGCGACGCACATCTTCTACTACTCCAACACCTCTTCAGCAACGGTGCCAGGTGACATCTTTTAGTTTGTTTAGTTGGGGGCACCCCTTGGGCTGCAATATCCCCAAGCCGTGTGGGTCCATCCCTGCGGCATGTATCCTTCTTGCATTTATTAGATCTGGGTTACCTTCTTCCACAAGTTTCCTTGTGTTTATCATTGCCTGGACGGTGCTTCGTCGCCATGAATGTCTTGCGCCCTTGTAAGCCCACCCATGACCACCTCATGATTAAGGACTGGCACGGCGTCTATGCTCGGGTCCATCCCTACAGCGTCGCTAAACCCAAGAGGCTGAGATCTAGCTCGCGGGCTAGCTCCCGTGCACGTCACCTCTCCCATTGCAAGAAATACCAATCTAGTTGGCCAAACCAATCTAATAATTCGAAGAGAAAAACAAAGATATAAAATCATGCATATAAGAATTCAGAAGAGATTCAAAAAATATACATAGATAATCTAATCATAAATCCGCAATTCATTGGATCTCGACAAACACACCGCAAAAGAAGATTACATTGGATAAATCTCCAAGAACATCGAGGAGAACATGGTATTGAGAATCAAAGAGAGAAGAATCCATCAAGATACTAGCTATGGACCCGTAGGTCTGAGGTAAACTACTCACGCTTCATCGCAAGGGAAATAGGGTTGATGTAGATGCCCTCCATGATTGAATCTCCCTCCGGCAGATCGCCGGAAAAGGCCCTAAAATGGGATCTCACGGGAATATAAGGTTGCAGTGGTGGACAAGTATTTTTGTGGCTTGTTCTGTTGATAATTGAATATTTTGGAATTTATTGGACAAGGAAGGAGGTCGGTGGACTCCCGAGGGGGCCACAAGCCAGGGGGTGTGCCCCCCCTCGGGCGTGCCCCTACATCTCCTCGTCACCTCGTGGGTCTTCTGACTTCATCTCCAAGTCTCATAGGTGTCTTCTGGTCCATGAAAAATCATCGTGAAAGTGTTATTCCGTTTGGACCCTGTTTGATATTCCTTTTTTGCGAAACTCAAACAAAAGGAAAAAACAGAAACTGGCACTGGGCTCTAGGTAAATAGGTTAGTCCCAAAAATAATATAAAATAGCATATTAATGCATATAAAATATCCAAAACATATAATGTAATAGCTCAAAAAGAAACTAAGTGGGTGTGCATCCAACTCGCTTGCTCACAAAGACCTAGGGCAATTTGAGGAAGCCCATCATTGGAATATACAAGCCAGGTTCTATAATGAAAAATCCCCACTAGTATATGAAAGTGACAACATAGGAGACTCTCTATCATGAAGATCATGGTGCTACTTTGAAGCATGATAACCCACAAGTATAGGGGATCGCAACAGTTTTCGAGGGTAGAGTATTCAACCCAAATTTATTGATTTGACACAAGGGGAGCAAAAGAATATTATCAAGTATTAGCAGCTGAGTTCTCAATTCAACCACACCTGAAAGACTTAATATCTGCAGCAAAGTATTTAGTAGCAAATTAGTATGGGAGTAACGGTAATAGTGGCAAAAGTAACAATAGCAGTTTTGTAGCGATCGTAACAGTTGCAACGAAAAAGTAACTAAGCAAAGATCAATATGTGAAAAGCTCATAGGCAATGGATCAATGATGGATAATTACGTTGGATTTAATTCATCATGCAACAATTATAACATAGGGTGACACAGAACTAGCTCCAGTTCATTAACGTAATGTAGGCATGTATTCCGAATATAGTCATACGTGCTTATGGAAAAGAACTTGCATGATATCTTTTGTCCTACCCTCCCGTGGTAGCGGGGCCCTATTGGAAACTAAGGGATATTAAGGCCTCCTTTTAATAGAGTACTAGACCAAAGCATTAGCACTTAGTGAATACATTAACTCCTCAAACTACGGTCATCACCGGGAAGTGTCCCGACTATTGTCACTCCGGGGTTTGTCGGATCATAACATGTAGTAGGTGACTATAACTTGCAAGATAGAATCAAGAACTCACATATATTCATGAAAACATAATAGGTTCAGATTTGAAATCATGGCACTCCTGCCCTAGTGACAAGCATTAAGCATGGCAAATTCATAGCAACATCAATCTTAGAACATAATGGATACTAGGGATCATATCCTAACAAAACTAACTGGATTACATGGTAAATCTCATTCAACCCATCACTGTCCAGCAAGCCTACAATGGGATTACTCATGCACAGCGGTGAGCATCATGAAATTGGTGATGGAGGATGGTTGATGATGACGATGGCGACGGATTTCCATCTCCGGAGCCCCGAACGGACTCTAGATCAGGCCTCCTGAGGAAGAACAAGGCTTGGTGGCAGCTCCATATCGTAAAACGCGATGAATCCTTCTCTCTGATTTTTTCTCCCCGAACGTGAATATATAGAGTTGGAGTTGAGGTCCATGGAGGTCCAGGGGACCCACGAGGCAGGGGGGTGCCCTGCACCCTCATGGATAGGGTGTGGGCCCCCTTCTGTTGATTCTTTCGCCAATTTTTTATTAATTCTAAAATGTAACTCCGTGGAGTTTCAGGTTATTCCGAGAACTTTTATTTCTGCACAAAAATAACAATATGGCAGTTCTGCTAAAAACAACGTCAGTTCGGGTTAGTTCCGTCCAAATCATGCAAGTTAGAGTCCAAAACAAGGGCAAAAGTGTTTGGAAAAGTAGATACGTTGGAGACGTATCAACTCCCCCATGCTTAAACCTTTGCTTATCCTCAAGCAATTTAGTTGACAAACTGAAAGTGATAAAGAAAAAAATTTGTAAACTCCGTTTGATCTTGTTGTTGCAAATACGTAAAGCCAGCATTCAAGTTTTCAGCAAAGATCATGAACAAACCATATTCACAATAACACTTAGGTCTCACATTTACTCATATCAATGGAATAATCAACTAGTGAGCAATAATAATAAATCTCGGATGACAACACTTTCTCAGAACAATCATAATATGATATAACAAGATGGTATCTCGCTAGCCCTTTCTGAGACCGCAAAACATAAATGCAGAGCACCCCTGAAGATCAAGGACTAACTAGACATTGTAATTCATGGCAAAAGAGATCCAATCACAGTCATACTCAATGTAAATTAATAGCAATGCATACAAATGACAGCGGTGCTCTCCAATTGGTGCTTTTAAATAAGAGGATGATGACTCAACATAAAAGTAAATAGATAGGCCCTTCGCAGACGGAAGTAGGGATTTGCATAGGTGCCAAAGCTTGAGTTTTGAAACAGAGATAAATAATATTTTGAGCGGCACACTTTCATTGTCAACATCACAACCAAGAGATCTCGATATCTTCCATGCTACATACATTATAGGCGGTTCCCAAACAGAATGGTAAAGTTTATGCTCCCCACGACCAACGAGCACATTGCACGGCTGGTCGGAAACAACAGGTACCGTCCAACTAACAACAATCCTGGGGGAGTTTTGTTTGGAATTATTTTGATTTGATTTGAGCATGGGACTGGGCATCCCGGTTATCGGCCATTTTCTCGTGAATGATGAGCGGAGTCCACTCATCGTGAGAATAACCCACCTACCATGGAAGATATAGACAACCCTAGTTGATACATGAGCTATTCGAGCATAAAAAACAGATTTTCATTTGAAGGTTTAGAGTTTGGCACATACATACTTGGAATGGCAGGTAAATACCGCATATAGGAAGGTATGGTGGACTCATATTGAATAACTTTGGGGTTTATGGAAGTGGATGCAAAAGAAGTATTCCCGCTTAGTACAAGTGAAGGCTAGAAATAGATTGGGAAGCGACCAACTAGACAGTGATAATAGTCATGAACATGCATTAAGATTAACCAACAATGAGTGCAAGCATGAGTAGGATATAAATCACCATGAACATAAATATCGTGAAGGCTATGTTGATTTTGTTTCAACTACATGTGTGAACATGTGCCAAGTCAAGCCACTCGAACCATTCAAAGGAGGATAACACCCTATCATACCACATCATAACCATTTTAATAGCATGTTGGCACACAAGGTAAACTATTATGAACTCCTAGCTAATTAAGCATGGCATGAATAACTATAATCTCTAACTGTCATTGCAAACATGTTTCATTCATAATGGGCTGAATCAGGAACGATGAACTAATCATATTTACAAAAACATGATAGGTCGAGTTCATACCAGCTTCTCTCATCTCAATCATTTCATCATATATCATCATTATAGCCTTTCAATTGCACAACCGAATGGTGTGGATAATAATAATAGTGCACGTGCATTGGACTAAGATGGAATCTGCAAACATTTAATTCAAAAGAGAAGACAAGGTAATATGGGCTCTTCGTTAGATCAACAATAATGCATATGATAGCCACTCATCATTTTCATTGTGGTCTTCTCCTCTCGAATGCCAAAGAAAAGAAAAGAAATTCAAAGAAAAATAAAAGTATTTACACGGGAAAGCTCCCAACAAGCAAAAGAAGAATGAGAAATCTTTTTGGGTTTTCTTTTAGTTACTACTACTACAAGCATGGAAAGTAAACTAGCTAAAAGCTACAATTTTTTTTTGGTTTTTCTCAAAGTTTTTCAAAAACACAAGAAGAAATTAGGAAAATAAACTAGCATGGATAGTACAGTGAAAAAGTATGAACATCGGCAACTAGAATGAGTGTGTGAACATGAATGTAATGTCGGTGAGAAATACGTACTCCCCCAAGATTAGGCTTTTGGCCTAAGATGGTCTATCCCATGGATCAAAGTGGTCCTCTCAAGTGTATTGAGGAGGGTCCTTAGTGTGCCACTGGTTATCGAGCTCCTCCGGATCCCACTGATAAATAGACTCCCGATATGGATCAAGAGGTGGCTCAGGCTCTGGGACTCGTGTCAGCTCCCAGTATGCATAAATGTCCTTGGGCATGATGAGGTACGTGCCTGAATGTATATTAAACAAAGATGGTGCAAGTAAGGTAATAGTCTCACAATTAGTTTTACCGAATACCAAGTTATACTTAAGTCTCTTCTTCTTAACTTTAACAATAAAATCATGTGCTACCATACTCTTATAGTCTAAGAAAATAGTGGGCAACAACTTTTCCTCTTTCCATAATGCCTAATAGGTATCTCAAAGTGTTTATCAAGGCGTGAAGCAAAGATACCTCAAAAAATGGGGCCCTTTGAACGGTTCAGACTCAACCGTTTAGCAACCATAGCGCCTAGACTGAAAGCTGTATCGCGAAATAGAGCATGTCGCAAAATAGCAAGGTCAGGAGCACTAAGGCCCCCACTATTCCCGCGACCAATTAAACATCTACTAGCAAATATTGCATAGTAACATAGAACAGGAAAATGTACACTTGTAATCCTTGCATCTGAAACGATTCTCGTTTCTCCTATAGCAATTCTATCAATAAATTGATCCACATCACTAGGATGTGGTTCCTCGACGCTGCTCTCAAAGGGCAACTTGCAAACCACACAAAAATCATAGAGTGACATCTCCCTAAACTCATCATATAAATAAAACTCCATCGAAGGTGGTGATCTTCTAGCATGGAAATGAAAATTTTGCACGAAAATATTAGTGAGTAGGAGATACTGTTCACACTAGTTGTCGGGGGGGGGGGGATGAACCCCGGGCAGGCAACGGAGCCCAGATCCTTTTCAAAAATAAAGGGGCCGGCGTCGCCCCTCAAGCTAGCACGCTCCTGGCCTGATCGCGGCCCCGCGGCTCGGCCGAACTCTTTGACCCGGCCAGGCCCCTAGACTCGGCCTCAACAACTAGCACAAGACAGTCGAACCCTGCATGACCAAGACTTCCCCAACAAGCCACCTCTGCCCTTGGCGTGCTCCTCAACCCGGCCACGGATCAGCTCCTGTCCCATCCTGGCCGTACGATGGGACGAGTCTTCATCCACAGATGTCCGAGGCAATAGTGCCCTACCCATGCCTCTGGTCAGCCGGAGGGTCGCAACAGTGCCCCTCACCTGCCCGCTGACCAGGGCCGGCGTGGCAACAGTGCCCCTGTCCTCACTGCTGACCCTAGCAAGCGGCGACCTGGCGGAGCGCCACTATACCCGACTCGACTCGGCCACTCCCCGATGATCAACAAGACGGCACACAGTCCCCCTAGGCACGCGGGGCCCTCACCTAGGGGAACCCGGCGAACCACGGACACCCGGCGGGGCCCAGCTTCGGGTCCCCACACGCTGACGACCCGACCCTACGGCCCTGTAGCATTACCATTGTACCCCTGGCGGGTTGGCCTATAAAACCCCCAGGAGCCCTCGCGCATACGGGCAAGCAAGCATAGAGAGGCAGTAAGCACATAGGAACTAGCCACCGATTAGTAGAACACACCTAGGGAGAAGGAGCAGCCTAAGCCTTGGCCAGCCTTCCTTCTTCCTCCATACAGCTCCAGGAGCAACCTTGTACTATTGCATATCAACCACACTCGGCAGGACTAGGGGTGTTATCTCTCCGGAGAGCCCCGAACTTGGGTATGTCTTACGTCCTGCGCTCTCTCATGCCAACCCCGCCTCTGGAGCCCACCAGCGCCCTCGAGCCTCCTCCTCTCTTTAGCCATCCCATGGCATCTGCCGTGTGCCCACCATGACACTGGTCGTGGAGGAAGTCGGTGATGCCTGCATTCTCATCAAAATAACAAAAGTCATCGTGAATTCGAGTGGCCCTCAAGAATGCATCACAAGGCCATTCACATGGCCGAACCTTCGTGGTGCGAGGAAGGTTGTACTTGGGCTTCTTATTCTGTTCAGTCTGTTTTTCCTTCGAGCTTCGGCTCGAGGAGCCTCTCAACTGTCTCTTCATCATTTTCTTCCTCGAAGAACATTCTTCTAAAGCAGTTTTGTGAATGGAGCTTTGAGCAAGGAGATCAAAAATTGCAGCAAAATGAGCTAGAACACGGGTTTGAGCTACGGGACGATTTTTTCTGGAGGAAGACGAAGTGTGTGGGTGTTGGAATAAGTGGAGGGGCCACGTGGGACCCACGAGGCAGGGGGCGCGCCCATGAGGTAGGGCGCACCCTCCACCCTCGTGACCAAACGATGGGCCCCCCTGGTGTGTTCTAAGTGCCAGAAATTCTCAAATATTCTACAAAAAATCATACTCAATTTTCAGGGCATTTGGAGAACTTTTATTTTCGGGGTATTTTTTATTGCACGGATAATTCAAAAATTAGACAGAAAATACTAATTTTGCTTTATTTATTCTACATAACAGAATGTAAAAGGAGTATACACAGAGTTGTGCTTTCTAACTTCATCCATCTCATGCTCATCAAAAGGAATCCACTAACAGGGTTGATCAAGTCTTGTTAACGAACTTCTTCCGAATAACATGAAACCGAAGAATTTTCTAATAACACTAGGTTACCTCAACGGGGATATGCATGTCCCTAACAATAAGAATATCATATTTCTTTTTGACAGTAGGAACAGGGAATTCAAAACCTCCAATAGTAATCATTGAAAATTTTCCAATAGAATTGATACTATGAACTTGAGGTTGTTTCTTCGGAAAGTGTACCGTATGCTCATTACCATTAACATGAAAAGTGACATTGCCTTTGTTGCAATCAATAACAGCCCCTGCAGTATTTAGAAAAGGTATACCAAGGAAGATCGACATACTGCCGTCCTTGGGAATATCAAGAATAACAAAGTTCGTTAAAATAGTAATGTTTGCAACCACAACAGGCACATCCTCACAAATACTGATGGGTATAGCAATTGATTTATTGGCCATTTGCAATGAGATTTCTGTAGGTGTCAACTTATTCAAATCAAGTCTACAATACAAAGAGAAAGACATAACACTAACACCGGCTCCAAGATCACATAAAGCAGTTTTAACATAGTATCTTTTAATGGAGCATCATATAGTTGGTACTCCTGGATCTCCAAGTTTCTTTGGTATTCCACCCTTAAAAGTGTAATTAGCAAGCATGGTGGAAATTTGATCTTCTGGTATCTTTCTTTTATTTGTAACAATATCTCTGATATACTTACAATAATGATTCATTTTAAGCATATCAGTCAAACGTATACGCAAAAAGATAAGTCTAATCATTTCTGCAAAGTGCTCAAAATCCTCATCATCCTTTTTCTTGGATGGTTTGGGAGGAAAAGGCATGGGTTTCTGATCCCATGGTTATCTTTCTTTACCGTGATTCCTAGCAACGAAGCCTCTCTTATCATAAGGTTGATTCTGTGATTGTGGGTTATCAAGATCAACAACAGGTTCAATCTCTACATCATTGTTATTACTAGGTTGAGCATCACATTAACATCATCATTAACATTATCACTAGGTTCATGTTCATTACCAGATTGTGTTTCAGCATCAGAAATAGAAATATCATTGGGATTCTCAGGTGTGTCTATAACAGGTTCACTAGAAGCATGCAAAGTCCTATCCTTATTCTTTTTCTTTTTCTTATAAGGACTAGGTGCATCAATATTAATTTTCTGAGAGTCTTGCTCAACTCTCTTAGGACGGCCCTCAGGATACAAGGATTCCTGGGTCCTTTTACCACCTCTAGTCATAACTCTAACAACATTATCATTGTTCTTATTATTTAATTCATTGAGCAAATTATCTTGTGCCTTCAGAACTTGTTCTACTTGAGTGGTAACCATGGAATCATGTTTACTAATAAGCTTAAGATCACCTTTAACTCTAGACATATAATCACTTAAGTGTTCAACCATATAAGCATTACTTTTCAATTCTCTACCAAAATAAGCATCGAAGTCTTCTTGCTTAACATTAAAATTATCAAACTCATCCAAGCATTGACTAGCAAACTTAGTAGATGGGATTTCACCCTTATAAAATCTATAGAGAGAATTTACCTCTACTACTTATGTCGGCTTATCAAAACCATGTATTTCTTCAATAGGTGGTAAATTCTTAACATCTTCAGCTTTAATACCTTTTTCTTTCCTAGATTTCTTCGCCTCTTGCATATCTTCAGGATTGAGAAATAGAATACCCCTTTTCTTCGGAGTTGGTTTAGGAGTTGGTTCAGGAAGTCCAATCATTATCATTACTCAATATATTATTCAATAGCAATTCAGCTTGCTGAACAGTTCTTTCCCTGAAAACACAACCAGCACAACTATCCATGTGGTCTCTGGAAGCATCGAATTAGTCCATTATAAAAGATAACAAGTATTTCATTTTTCTTGAGAGGATGATGATACGTCTCCAACGTATCTACAATTTTTGATTGTTCCATGCTATTTTATTACCCGTTTTGGATGTTTATGGGCTTTACTTTACACATTCATATCATTTTTGGGACTAACCTACTAATCGGAGGCCCAGCCTGTATTGCTGTTTTTTTGCCTATTTCAGTGTTTCGAAGAAAAGGAATATCAAACGGAGTCCAAACGGAATGAAACCTTCGAGAGCGATCATTTTGGAACAAACGTGATCCAGAGGACTTGGAGTGGAAGTCAAGAAAGAACCGAGGCAGCCACGAGGGTGCCCGGCATTCCCCCCACCCTCGTGGGCCCCTCGGGAGCCCACCGACCTACTTCTTCCTCCTATATATACCCACGTACCCCGAAAACATCAGAAGCGACCACGAAAAACTATTTCCACCGCTGTAACCTTCTGTATCCGCGAGATCCCATCTTGGAGCCTTCTCCGGCGCTCCGCCGGAGGGGGAATCGATCACGGAGGGCCTCTACATCATCTTCAAGGCCTCTCCGATGAGTTGTGAGTAGTTTACCATAGACCTTCAGGTCCATAGTTATTAGGATGATGGCTTCTTCTCTCTCTTTGAATCTCAATACCATGTTCTCCTTGATCTTCTTGGAGATCTATTCGATGTAACTCTTTTTGTGGTGTGTTTGTCGAGATCCGATTATGATCAAGTTTATCTATGAGAAATATTTGAATCTCCTCTGAATTATTTTATGTGTGATTAAGATATCATTGCAAGTCTCTTCGAATTATAAGTTTGGTTTGGCCTACTAGATTGATCTTTCTTGCAATGGGAGAAGTGCTTAGCTTTGGGTTCAATCTTGCGGTGTCCTTTCCCAGTGACAGCAGGGGCAACAAGGCACGTATTGTATTGTTGCCATCAAGGATAAAAAGATGGGGTTTATATCACATTGCATGAGTTTATCCCTCTACATCATGTCATATTTCATAATGCCTTACTCTATTCTTTATGAACTTAATACTCTAGATGCATGCTAGATAGCGGTCGATGTCTGGAGTAATAGTAGTAGATGCAGGCAGGAGTCGGTCTACTTGGCACGGACGTGATGACTATATACATGATCATGCCTAGATAATCTCATAATTATTCGCTTTTCTATCAATTGCTCAATAGTAATTTGTTCACCCACCGTAATACTTATGTTATCTTGAGAGACGCCACTAGTGAAACCTATGGCCCCCGGGTCTATCTCTTATCATATAAGCTTTCAATCTACTTTTATTTGCATCTTTACTTTTCCAATCTATATTATAAAATACCAAAAATATATTTACCTTATCATATTATCTCTATCAGATCTCACTTTCGCAAGTGGACTTGAAGGGATTGACAACCCCTTTATTGCGTTGGTTACGAGTTCTTGTTTGTTTGTGTAGGTGCGTGGGACTTTTGAGGAGCCTCCTACTGGATTGATACCTTGGTTCTCAAAAACCGAGGGAAATACTTACGCTACTATTGCTCCATCACCCTTTCCTCTTCAAGGAAAACCAACGCAAGCTCAAGACGTAGCAAGAAGGATTTCTGGCGCCGTTGCTGGGGAGGTCTTTGCTCAAGTCAAGACACACCAAGTACCCATCACGAACTCATCTTCCTCGCATTACATTATTTGCCATTTGCCTCTCATTTTCCTCTCCCCCACTTCACCCTTGCCATTTTATTCGCCCTCTTTTCGTTCGTCTTTTCGTTTACCTTAATGTCTTACTTTGCTCGTTTGCTTGTTTGGTTGGAACAATTGTGTATTTATTACTAAACAAAGAAGCTAAGTTCTATGGATCCTCATCCGCTTGCTAATTTTTTTAAGAGATCCAATTATGATGAACCAATTGCTAGTGAGTTTTGTGCACTAGATTTTCTTTATGAAGTTTTGCTTGAAATTCGTCAATCTCAAAATTGTGATGAAGAACTTTATGAAGTGATTCACGATAGATCTTTGAATAAAAAGCATGACTGCAATGATTTTACTATAAATTCTCTTGATGTCAATTGTGCTAATAATATGCAAAACCCTAAGCTTGGAGATGCTAGTTTTGCTATGTCTACTACTTGTTGCAATGATCATGATTGGGGTGATTCTTCTTTTGATCTTGAAAATTTATTTAACCCCCATGATGAATATGAGATTGATAATAGTGTTCGCAATAATATGGAAAGTGGGTTTGTAAGAGTTTCAACTTTAGATCCCACATATTTGGAGTATGTTCAATCTTATGATATTTTTGATAAAAGTGGGTTTGGAGAGGTCATGACTTTAGTTAATGTTAATCCCACTATGTTGGAAGTGTCAACTTTGCATGCATGTGGATCGTGTTGAGAATATCTTATGTGATAGCTATTTTGTTGAATTTGCTTATGATCCTACATGTAATTATTATGAGAGAGGGAAATATGGTTGTACAAATTTTCATGATAATAAATTACCTCTCGTTATGTTGAGATTGCTATTGTTTTCTTTCCGCTTCCTTGCACATGCTAGTTTTTGCTTGCTATGATAATTTGTTTGCCTATAATATGCCTATGCATAGGAAGTATGTTAGACTTAAGTGTGTTTCTCACATGTTTTATGATGCTCTCTTTATGCTTCAATTCTTGTCTTTCATGTGAGCATCATTGAAATTATCAATGCCTAGCTAAAAGGCTTTAAAGAAAAGCGCTTGTTGGGAGATAACCCAATATTTTTCCTTTCTGTTAGTAATAAATTTTGCATCTACCTTCTATTTAGATGTTTTTTTATGTTTTAATTAGTGTTTGTGCCAAGTAGAACCTATAGGATAACCTATGGTGACAGTTAATTTGATTCTGCTGAAAAACAGAAACTTTGCACGCACGAAAATAATTTTAGTAATTCACAGAAACGTGATTTTTCCTTGATTCTTTTTAATGTAGATCAATAGACAAATTTCCAAGGACTTCCTATTTTGGTAGGATTTTTAGAGTTCCAGAAGTATTCAAGAGTTACAGATTGCTACAGACTGTTCTGTTTTTGATAGATTCTGCTTTTCGTATGTTGTTTGCTTATTTTGATGCATCTATGGCTAGTATGTAGGGGTATGAACCATAGAGAAGTTGTAATACATTAGTTTTAACACCAATATAAATATAGAATGAGTTCATTACAGTACCTTATGTGGTGGTTTTTCTTTCTTGCACTAATGGAGCTCATGAGAATTCCTGTTGAGTTTTGTGTTATGAAGTTTTCAAGTTTTGGGTAAAGATTTGATGGATTATGGAATAAGGAGTGGAAAGAGCCTAAGCTTGGGGATGCCCATGGAACCCCAAGATATCCAAGAATAGCCAAAAGCCTAAGCTTGGGGATGCAGCGGAAGGCATCCCCTCTTTCGTCTTTGTCTATTGGTAACTTTACTTGGAGCTATATTTTTATTCGCCACATGATATGTGTTTTTCTTGGAGTGTATTGTATGATATTAGTCTTTGTGTTTTAGTTTAACACAATCATCCTTGATGTACACACCTTTTGGGAGAAACCAACTTTATTTGAATTTATTAGAATACTCTATGTGCTTCACTTATATCTTTTGAGCTAGATAATTTTTGCTCTAGTGCTTCACTTATATCTTTTAGAGCACGACAATGGCTTAATTTTGTAGAAATTGTTAATCTCTAATGCTTCACTTATATTATTTTGAGAGTCTCTTAGAACAGCATGGTATTTGCTATGGTTATAAAATTGGTCCTAGAATGATGGACATCCAAGTTGGGTATAATAAAAGCTATCATAGAAAGTGAATTGGATGCTATGATCAATTTGATGCTTCATAATTGTTTTGAGATATTAGGATGGTGATATTAGAGTCATGCTAGTTGGATGATTATGAATTTAAAGAATACTTGTGTTGAAGTTTGTGATTCCCATAGCATGCACGTATGGTGAACTGCTTTGTGATGAAGTTGGAGCACAATTTTATTTATTGATTGTCTTCCTTATGAGTGGCGGTCGGGGACGAGCGATGGTCTTTTCCTACCAATCTATCACCCTAGGAGCATGCACGTAGTACTTTGTTCTTGATGACTTGTAGATTTTTGCAATAAGTATATGAGTTCTTTATGACTAATGTTGAGTCCATGGATTATATGCACTCTCACCCTTCCACCATTGCTAGCCTCTCTTGTGCCGCGCAACTTTCATCGGTACCATACACCCACTATATACCTTCCTCAAAACGGCCACCATACCTACCTATTATGGCATTTCCATAGCCATTCTGAGATATATTTCCATGCAACTTTTCACCGTTCCGTTTATTATGACGCGCATCATCATTGTCATATTGCTTTTTTCATGATCATGTAGTTGCCATTGTATTTGTGGCAAGGCCACCTCCATAATTTTCATTCATGTCACTCTTGATTCATTGCATATCCTAGTACACCGCCGGAGGCATTCATATAGAGTCATATCTTGTTTAAGTATTGAGTTGTAATCTTGAGTTGTAAGTAAATAAAAGTGTGATGATCTTCATTATTAGAGCATTGTCCCAGTGAGGAAAGGATGATGGAGACTATGATTCCCCCACAAGTCAGGATGAGACTTCGTACTTTAAAAAAAGAAGAGGCCAAAGATCCCACCAAAGAAAAAAAAGAAAGGAAAAAAAGGAGAAAAAAGGGCCAAAAGAAAAAAGAGAGAGAAAAGGCCAAAACAAAAAAAAGAAGAAAAAGAAAAAGAATAAAAAAATGAAATGAGAGAAAAAGGGACAATGCTACTATCCTTTTTACCACACTTGTGCTTCAAAGTAGCACCATGATCTTCATGATAGAGAGTCTCCTATATTGTCACTTTCATATACTAGTTGAAAATTTTCAGTATAGAACTTGGCTTGTATATTCCAATGATGGGCTTCCTCAAAATGCCCTAGGTCTTCGTGAGCAAGCGAGTTGGATGCACACCCACTTAGTTTCTTTTGTTGAGCTTTCATACATTTATAGCTCTAGTGCATCCGTTGCATGGCAATCCCTACTCACTCACATTGATATCTATTAATGGGCATCTCCACAGCCCGTTGATATGCCTAGTTGATGTGAGACTATCTTCTCCTTTTTTTGCCTTCTCCACAACCACCATTCTATTCCACATATAGTGCTATGTCCATGGCTCATGCTCGTGTATTGCGTGAAAGTTGAAAAAGTTTGAGATTACTAAAGTATGAAACAATTGCTTGGCTTGTCATCAGGTTTGTGCATGATTAAATACTTTGTGTGATGAAGATAGAGCAATAGCGAAACTATATGATTTTGTAGGGAGAACTTTCTTTAGCCATGTTAGTTTGAGAAGACATGATTGCTTTGATTAGTAGTATTACTATTTCTTATGTCAATATGAACTTTTATTTTGAATCATTTGTATCTGAACATTCATGCCACAATAAAGAAAATTACATTGAGAATTATGCTAGGTAGCATTCCACATCAAAAATTCTGTTTTTATCATTTACCTACTCGAAGATGAGCAGGAAATAAGCTTGGGGATGCTTGATACGTCTCCAACGTATCTATAATTTTTTATTGTTCCATGCTATTATATTACCCGTTTTGCATGTTTATGGGCTTTACTTTACACATTTATATCATTTTTGGGACTAACCTACTAACCGGAGGCCCAGCCCGTATTCCTGTTTTTTTGCCTATTTCAGTGTTTCGAAGAAAAGGAATATCAAACGGAGTCCAAACGGAATGAAACCTTTGGGAGCGATATTTTTGGAACAAACATGATGCAGAGGACTTGGAGTGAAAGTCAAGAAACAACTGAGGCAGCCATGAGGGTGCCCGACGCGCCCCCTAGGGCTGGGCGCGTCCCCCACCCTTGTGGGCCCCTCGGGAGTCCACCGACCTACTTCTTCCTCCTATATGTACCCATGTACCGCGAAAACATCAGAAGCGACCATGACAAACTATTTCCACTGCCGTAACCTTCTGTATCCGCGAGATCCCATCTTGGAGCCTTCGCCGGCGCTCCACCGGAGGGGGAATGGATCATGGAGGGCCTCTACATCATCTCTAAGGCCTCTTCGATGAGTTGTGAGTAGTTTATCACAGACCTTCGCGTCCATAGTTATTAGCTAGATGGCTTCTTCTCTCTCTTTGAATCTCAATACCATGTTCTCCTCGATCTTCTTTGAAATCTATTCGATGTAACTATTTTTGTGGTGTGTTTGTCGAGATCCGATGAATTGTGGGTTTATGGTCAAGTTTATCATTGCAAGTCTCTTCGAATTATAAGTTTGGTTTGGCCTACCAGATTGTCACGCCCAATATGCGATACTATCCTAAAGAGACTCAAAGGTCCCACCAAGGATACAACCGCATATTGAAATGCTTTTGCAAGGTGGATATCATTACATTAACATTACATAGTAGATGGGGATACATACAAGAGGCATACAATGCCACCAGAATACGACATCATCATACATAAGAGAACCATCCGACTACGAATGAAACACAAACAGAAACTCAAACGACATCCACCCTGCTAGCCCAGGCTGCCAACCTGGAACCTATCCCCTGATCGAAGAAGAAGCAGAAGAAGAACTCCAAAACAAGCAAACATCGCTCTCGCGTCATGATCATCGCATAACCTGCACCTGCAACTGTTGTGAGGTAAAGTGGTGAGGTTGCAGCAGCGAGTAAGCATATATGGTGTCTAACATACGCAAATAAGAGCAAGAAGAGAGCAAGAGGAACGGTCATGAAGCTAGCAATGATCAAGAAGTGATCCTGAACTCCTACTTACGTCAAACATAACCCAGAAACCGTGTTCACTTCCCGGACTCCGTCGAAAAGATACCATCACGGCTACACACGCGGTTGATGCGTTTTAATTCGGATCTGGTGTCAAGTAAACTACAACCGGACATTAACAAATTCCCATCTGCCACATAACCGCGGGCACGGCTTTCGAAAGTTTATACCTTGCAGGGGTGTCCCAACTTAGCCCATGGTAAGCTCTCGCGATCAACGAAGGATATACCTTCTCCCAGGAAGACCCGATCAGTCTCGGAATCCCGGTTTACAAGACATTTCGACAATGGTAAAACAAGACCAGCAAAGCCGCCCGATGCACCGACAATCCCAATAGGAGCTGCACATATCTCGTTCTCAGGGCAACACTGGATAGGTCAGCCTATGAGTAAAACCAACCCTCGAGTTGCCCCGAGGTGGCCCCGCAGTCTGCCCGGTTCGGACCAACACTTAGACAAGCATTGGCCCGGGGGTGCTAAAATAAAGATGACCCTCGAGAGAGCGACTCCCAAGGGAAAAGTAGGTGGTGGTGAGGCAAATGGTAAAACCAAGGTTGGGCCTTGCTGGAGGAGTTCTATTCAAAGCGAATTGTCAAGGGGGTCCCATAAATCACCCAACCGCGTTAGGGACGCAAAATACGGGAACATAATACCGATATGACGGAAACTAGGGCGGCAAGAGTGGAACAAAACACCAGGCATAAGGCCGAGTCTTCCACCCTTAACCAAGTATATAGATGCATTAATTAAATAAGAGATATTGTGATATCCCAACATAATCCTGTCCACCATGGAGCAATCTTCAACTTCACCTGCAACTAACAATGCTATAAGAGGGGCTGAGCAAAAGGGTAACATAGCCAAGCAATGGTTTGCTAAGAAGGGTGAAAAAGGTTAGAGGCTGACATGGCAATTTGGGGAGGCTTGAAGAACAAGTGATAGGTAGCGCAACATAGCGATAGAACAAAGCAACTAGCATAGCAATGATAGTAGTGAGATCTAGGGTAGCGGTCATCTTGCCTGAAATCCCGCTAGGAAGAAGAACGAGTCCATGAAGAAGATGAAGCCACGAAGACGAACCAAGCGTAGACGAACGAATCCTCACGATCACAACGAAACATGAACTATCGAGAAGAAGCACACAACATAGTAAACACACCACACATGAACAAGGCATGATGCTCAACCAAGCATGATGCATGACAAAGGCTACATGAAGCTACTCATGGCAAGAGATGATGCAAACAAGAGCAACACATCAAAGCAAGTTAAATGTGGCCGGAAACAACATATAACAAATCCGGTAAGTCCTCAAATGCAAATTTCAAAGTTGGTCCAGATCTGAACAAACCTTAAGTTGAAATTGTTAAACATCAAGTTAAAGAGCACCAAGAGGGTCTACACGAAATTCTAGTCAAGTTATATATAAAGATTATTTAGTTCGGAGCTACGGCCTAGAAGATATGAGCAAAACAAGTTAAACATGGCATTGATGCAAAATGCATACAAACAGCAAGCAAACACCTCAAAACAATGATGCAACATGATAATATGAAACTACATGCAAATCTAAGCAAGTTTCATATAGAGCACACTCAAAACAGAGCAACGGTTCAACACATACACTCTATACAAGTTATAGCAACAATCTGTCCAAAACAGCAACTAGGCATCTTGCTAGCATCAAAACAACATGCTACAGTACCACATATGAATACAAAAGGCATTAACATGATGTACAGGTAATGCATGACAAAACATGAACACTGAGCTATCTCCAGAAACAACTAGAACATGCTCAAAAAGACATGGCAAGATTGCAAATTATAACGGTTTCAGACTTATCAGAAAATAACATCAGGTAGCAATGTTTAGGGCTATCAAACAACATGTTACAGGAACTTATCATGACAAACAAAGGCATGGCATGAATCAACTAATTGCATAGAACAAAAGTCCCTTACTGACCATGAGCCAAAAGGGCACAGAAAATATGATGGCACCCATGTAAACATAGCAAGTGATATGACAGATTCATACATGGCAGGAACAACAATAAGTAGGCATGTTGGTGAGCTTGTACCACTCATCACAGAGCAATACATGGCATAACAAGGCAACCAGCAGTAAGAATACATGTTTGTGAAGCTAAGAATGGCAAGAGCAAGTTCATAGGGTGCATGGATCACTAGCAAAACACATGGCAAAACTGAACTTAATGTTAACAGGCTGACAACAACATTATTTAGCAAGTTTGGAGCAAGATAACAACAAGTTAATGCAGTCTATAAATGCAACCAGGGGCATGGATGGATATATAATGACATGTATAACAAAACATCCTTAGTGAACATCTCCAGATTATGCATGGAATAACTTGTAGCAATAGGTTTACATAGCATCACGAAATAACAGATTCAGACAAGCAAAACAGCAACAAGTACCCCACTTAACAAGCTTGATGCACTCACTACACAACTCACAAAAATACATGGATTGAACCTATGTAAATATGGCATGGTGTAGTTCAAAACACATGTAGAGCTCATGCTCATAGGATGCACACATCAAACATGGGAAAAATGACAAATGAGCATGTTCTGTTAACAGACAGCAGACAACATTATATATCACTCTTGCAACGATGATTCAGGCATCAAGATGAGCTCAAATGAACATGGTGCAATAGAATGAAATGTAGAGCATCTCACAGCGAACATTTTGACATATTACACGCACAAAATGGAGCAGTATGCAACAAGTTATGATGCGATGAACAGGGGACCATAATGCAAATATTTCAAGGACTTTGGCAAAAAATCGGGGTCAACCTCTGGATCCAAATCTGGATCTCGGCACGGTTTTCGAAGCAGACAGCGGCTCGCCGGAGAAGACGACGGGGAAGGCGGCCGGAGCTTCACCAGAGGAGGGCCGACAAGGGAGGGCCGGAGTTTGCCTGATCCGGGGGTACCATGCCCGGATCTGACCGGAGTAGGGTGGCGACGACCAGAGGAGGCGGCGGCCGGCGGAGATGGCCGCGGGGCCAGGCGGCGCGGCCAGGGCGGCGGCGGAGACGGCCGGGCCGCAGGGAGGCGCCCGGGGCACTCCGGCAGCGGGGCACGGGAGGCGCGGGACGCCGGGAGGCGGGGCGGCGAAGGGCGGTGCCGGCGGCGGCGAGAAGGCGAGGCGGCACGGGCAGGCGGGCGAGGCGGGGCGACGGCGGGGCCGGCTCGGGCCGCGGGGGCCGGGGACGGGCCGTGTGGGCCGGCGCGAAGGGCGGCGGCGACGTGCCACATGGCGAGGCAGGATTGGCCGGGGGCGATGGGTGGACTTGTCCGGCGGGGTCCGGACGTGTCCGGCTGCGGGAGGAGGACGAAGCTAGGGTTGGACTGCGCGAAAATTCCGGGAGGGGCACATATTTATAGATTCTGGGAGTTAGGAGAGTCCAAATGAGGCACGGTTTTCGCCCCCACGATCGTGATCGAACGACCGAGAGCATGGAGGGGTTTTGGATGGGTTTTGGGCCACTTTGGAGGGGTGTTGGGCTGCAAGACAAAAGAGGCTTTTACGGTTACCCGGTTAACCGTTGGAGTATCAAACGGACTCCAAATGGCACGAAACTTGACAGGCAGTCTACCGGTGGTGTACCAAGGCCGCTTGGAAAACCTCGGGCCATTCTGAGAAAGTTTAACACCTGCACACAAAAAGAGGCAAAAGGGGGCGCCGGAGGACATAGGAGTGTCGGATTGCAAAACGGACAACGGGGAAAATGCTCAGATACATGAGACGAACACGTATGTAAAATGAAATGCACATGATGACATGGCAAAATGCAACATGGAAGCAAATGACATGGCAATGACGGCGAATAACTGGCAGACACCTGGCGCGTCGAATCCGGGGCGTTACAACACTCCTCCACTAACAAGAGATCTCATCCCGAGATCTTAGGACCGAGACAGAAGGGAAAAGTGATGAGGTGAAGCAAGAACTCAAGAGAAGAAGCAAAGGATCGAGAGCACTCGAGAACAAGAGAGGGACGACGAGAATGACGAGAATCGAAAACTCACGGAATCAGATAGACTATGAAACTTTTCCGGTTAGAACGAGATAAGAAACGAATAAGACTGAAAGGATTTAGGCAGCACTCCGGCTAAAATGGAAGGAATGGAGACATGAACTTTAGAGGATAGAATGGAGACATGAACTTGATAAAGACATGACACCAAACCTCCGGAAAAAGTTGACAGAGTTGAACGAAAGAACGGAGAAGAAAAATGACAACTTGTACCACGAATGAAATTGAAAGCATCTTTAGAAGGAAGGTTTAAATGGAGTTGTTGAGAAAATCAACAACGAAAAGAATTGCTTGTTGTGGACTTATGGATAACATCTCAAAGTCATAAGGTGATAACCGGCCACAAACGGAAATGATTGGATAGCTTAGAAGAATGAAGAAATGCAAAACTCCACTTCAAAAGAATATGGAGAATTAATTGCACTTTGAGATGCAAGAAGGAAGATACTAGAACTCCTTGAACAAGAATCTTGATGAACACTTGAGGAATGAATTAAATCATGAAGAACACCATGAAGAACTCAGGTAAACAAAAAGGACAATGAGATAGAATAAAGGATGAAAGATGAAAGTATAAAGATTCAAGCCTTGCGGTGATTTAGATGGAGGTTCCGATGAGATGGCCGAGGAAATTTGAACTCCGGAAAATAAAAGATGAAAACACTTGGACCTAGAATTTATTCCTCACGAACGAACTCCGAAGGAAGGGATTACTCACTTGGATGAAATAAGAATAAGATTTATTGTATGCTTAACCTTCATCAAATTAAATTGATGACAAGCAATGGATTTTGCATATTACTTATTCTTGTTGAAAAGAATTGAGAAGTGACATATCACAAACTTGAGAAGGTCTTCATGAACCACCGGATAGGATTGAAGGAACGAATGAATTAAAATGATAATCAAGGAAAAAGAATCTTGAATGAACCACCGTAACAATTCAAAAATTGAATGACGAAAGAGAATGAATCACCGGGAAGAATTAGAAAAACAAATATGCTTGAGGGGATTTAGATACAAGGGAACTAGAAGAACTCGAACTGATTAAAGAACATTTGAACGAAGCACCGGAAGAATATTGAGACGAGCGAAGGGGCACGGATACAGAATAATTGGAGAACGAATTGATAACTTAGAGCAAAGAAATATTCTGAAAGGATGGCCTTCGGATGATCTAGAGAGAAAGCAACTCCTGAAATGCTCCGGATGGATGAAAAGAATTTCTGACAAATGGAATGCTTCGCGAGGATAACATGAAGCTAGAACCATGAAACTTCGAGAGAATGGACAAGATTTAGAGAAACTCTTCTTCGGTCTTCAAATGATGATGGGAAACACCACCAAAATTACTGAGATACTCCGGAAGAATGAAAAACAAAGAGGTTGAGCCAACAATGAAAAGAGTTTGAAATTGATCTTGGAAAAGATCTGACTGGTGAAATTCATTCTTATGTCACACTTGAAAAGAGTGGAGAATAACTCCGGGGAATCAGAAGAGTCAGGTAAGATCCTGGGAAAAGACCTGTGGGTTAGGGCCCACTAAAAGAAAACACAGTTGGAAAGGGATGATGAACAGATAGATGATGCATCGGAACAATTGAAATATTTGAATGAGGTGACAACCTCGAATTAATTCGAACACAGACGAATCTCCTGAGATGTCTTGAACGCTCCGGAAGGATAAACTGGCGAGAGGCGAACGAGCAGGGAAAACACTTGAGCCGAGGAAAAGAACATGATCAACACCGAAAAACTTGAATTGAGTCCATCGGAGAAGGAAAGAGATGAAGAATGTCGAATAAAACGAGAATTCACCGGTTGAAATAATTGAGGGAAGACTGAAGAGGCTCCACACGAATGAAATTGATGGTCGAAAGAGACTCAGACTCCGGGAAGAAAAAAAAGTGGGAGGGCGGGAAAACAAAGGCAACTTGGAAGGGGGAACCGACGAATATCTTGAAGAGAAAACACCGGTTGAAAGAATGCAAGGCTTTGCACGAGTAGGATGGATACTCGATTACGGACTCCGGCTCTGAGAAGGAAAAGGGTGGGCGGGTGGGAAAAGAAAACAACTGAGGATTGAATGCAAAGATGAAGAGGCTCAAGTCAACTTGACGAGAAATGCACCGGATGAAAAGAGTTGAGGAACAACGATCAGAAAACCAACTGCGTGATCCTAAAGAAAGTTTGAAAGGGAAGAGGAGTAATTCAAAACACCTACGTCAAGATTCCTTACCAGAGCAACGAAGGGGCTGAGGAGTAAAAAGAATTCCTACTCTCCGATATAACTAGACTCCAAAAACAGTTTTTTTCTAGACTCAACAACGGCCAAACTACACGATCAATCAAGGGGGCTCCTATGGTCGGTCGAGGCTCTGATACCAACTTGTCATGCCCAATATGCGATACTATCCTAAAGAGACTCGAAGGTCCCACCAAGGATAGAACCGCATATTGAAACGCTTTTGCAAGGTGGATATCATTACATCAACATTACATAATAGATGGGGATACATACAAGAGGCATACAATGCCACATGAATACAACATCATCATACATAAGAGCACCATCCGACTACGGATGAAACACAAACAGAAACTCAAACGACATCCACCCTACTAGCCCAGGCTGCCGACCTGGAACATATCCCCTGATCGAAGAAGAAGCAGAAGAAGAACTCAAAAACAAGCAAACATCGCTCTCGCGTCATGATCATCGCATAACCTGCACCTGCAACTGTTGTTGTAGTAATCTGTGAGCCACGAGGACTCAGCAATCCCATTACCATGGGTATGAAGACTAGCAAAGCTTAATATGAAAGGAAGGGGTAAAGTGGTGAGGTTGCAGCAACGACTAAGCATATATGGTGTCTAACATACGCAAATAAGAGCGAGAAGAGAGTAAGCGGAACGGTCGTGAAGCTAGCAATGATCAAGAAGTGATCCTGAACTCCTACTTACGTCAAACATAACCCAAAAACCGTGTTCACTTCCTGGACTCCGCCGAAAAGAGACCATCACGGCTACTCACGCGGTTGATGCATTTTAGTTTGGATCTGGTGTCAAGTTATCTACAACCGGACATTAACAAATTCCCATCTACCACATAACCACGGGCACGGCTTTCAAAAGTTTATACCCTGCAGGGGTGTCCCAACTTAGCACATGATAAGCTCTCGCGATCAACGAAGGATATACCTTCTCCCAGGAAGACCCGATCAGTCTCAGAATCCAGGTTTACAAGACATTTCGATAATGGTAAAACAAGACCAGCAAAGCCGCCCGATGCACCGACAATCCCGATAGGAGCTGCACATATCTCGTTCTCAGGGCAACACCGGATAGGTCAGCCAACGAGTAAAACCAACCCTCGAGTTACCCCGAGGTGGCCCCGCAGTCTGCCTGGTTCGGACCAACACTTAGACAAGCATTGGCCCGGGGGGGGGCTAAAATAAAGATGACCCTCGAGAGAGCGACTCCCAAGGGAAAAGTAGGTGGTGGTGAGGCAAATGGTAAAACCAAGGTTGGGCCTTGCTGGAGGAGTTTTATTCAAAGCGAACTGTCAAGGGGATCCCATAAATCACGCAACCGCGTTAGGGACGCAAAATCCAGGAACATAATACGGATATGATGGAAACTACGGCGGCAAGAGTGGAACAAAACACCAGGCATAAGGCCGAGTCTTCCACCCTTTACCAAGTATATAGATGCATTAATTAAATAAGAGATATTGTGATATCCCAACATAATCCTGTCCACCATGGAGCAATCTTCAACTTCACCTGCAACTAACAACGCTATAAGAGGGGCTGAGCAAAAGCGGTAACATAGCCAAGCAACAGTTTGCTAGGAAGGGTGAAAAAGGTTAGAGGCTGACATGGCAATTTGGGGAGGCTTGAAGAACAAGTGATAGGTAGCGCAGCATAGCAATAGAACGAAGCAACTAGCATAGAAATGATAGTAGTGAGATCCAGGGTAGCGGTCATCTTGCCTGAAATCCCTCTAGGAAGAAGAACGAGTCCATGAAGAAGATGAAGCCACGAAGATGAACCAAGCGTAGACGAACGAATCCTCACGATCGCAACGAAACGGGAACTATCGAGAAGAAGCACACAACATAGTAAACACACCACACATGAACAAGGCATGATGCTCAACCAAGCATGATGCATGACAAAGGCTACATGAAGCTACTCATGGCAAGAGATGATGCAAACAAGAGCAACACATCAAAGCAAGTTAAATGAGGCCAGAAACAACATATAACAAATCCGGTAAGTCCTCATGCAAATTTCAAAGTTGGTACAGATCTGAACAAACCTTAAGTTGAAGTTGTTAAACAGCAAGTTAAAGAGCACCAAGAGGATCTACACGAAATTCTAGTCAAGTTACATATAAAGATCATTTAGTTCGGAACTACGGCCTAGAAGATATGAGCAAAACAAGTTAAACATGGCATTGATGCAAAATGCATACAAAAATCAAGCAAACACCTCAAAACAATGATGCAACATGATAATATGAAACTACATGCAAATCTAAGCAAGTTTCATATAGAGCACACTCAAAACGGAGCAACGGTTCAACATATACACTATACAAGTTATAGCAACAATCTGTCCAAAATAGCAACTAGGCATCTTTCTAGCATCAAAACAACATGCTACAGTACCACAATATGAAACCAAAAGGCATGAACATGATGTAAAGGTAATGCATGACAAAACATGAACACTGAGCTATCTCCAGAAACAACTAGAACATGCTCAAAAGGACATGGCAAGATTGCAAATTATAAAAGTTTCAGACTTATCAGAAAATAACATCAGGTAGCAATGTTTAGGGCTATCAAACAACATGTTACAGGAAGTTATCATGGAAAACAAAGGCATGGTATGAATCTACTAATTGCACAGAACAAAAGTCCCTTACTGACCATGAGCCAAAAGGGCACAGAAAATATGATGGCACCCATGTAAACATAGCAAGTGATATGACAGATTCATACATGGTAGGAACAACAATAAGTAGGCATGTTGGTGAGATTGTACCACTCACCACAGAGCAAAACATGGCATGACAAGGCAACCAACAGTAATAATACATGTTTGTGAAGCTAAGAATGGCAAGAGCAAGTTCATAGGGTGCATGGATCACTAGCAAAACACATGGCAAATCTGAACATAATGTTAACAGGCTGACAGCAACATTATTTAGCAAGTTTGGAGCAAGATAATGAAAAGTTAAAGCAGGCTATAAATGCAACCAGGGGCATGGATGGAATGACATGTATAACAAAACATCCTTAGTGAACATCTCCAGGTTATGCATGGAATGACTTGTAGCAGCAGGTTTACATAGCATCACGAAATAACAGATTCAGACAAGCAAAACAGCAACAGCAAGTACCCCACTTAACAAGCTTGATGCACTCACTATACAACTCAAAAAAAATACATGGATTGCACCTCTGTAAAGATGGCATGGTGTAGTTCAAAACACATGTAGAGCTCATGCTCATAGGATGCACACATCAAACATGGCAAAAATGACAAATGAGCATGTTCTGTTAACAGACAGCAGACAACATTATATAGCACTCTTGCAATGATGATTCAGGCATCAAGATGAGCTCAAATAAACATGGTGGAATGGAATGAAATGTAGAGCATCTCACAAAGAACATTTTGACATATTATACGCACAAAACGGAGCAGTATGCAAGAAGTTATGATGCGATGAACAGGGGACCATAATGCAAATATTTTAAGGACTTGGCAAAAAATCGGGGTCAACCTCTGGATCCAAATCTGGATCTGGGCACGGATTTCGAAGCAGGCAGTGGCTCACCAGAGAAGACGACGGGTAAGGCGGCCGGAGCTTCACCGGAGGAGGGCCAGCGAGGGAGGGCCTGAGTTTGCCGGATCCGGGGGCACCATGCCCGGATCTGACCGGAGTAGGGCGACGGCGACCAGAGGAGGCAGCGGCCGGCAGAGATGGCCGCGGGGCCAGGCGGCGCAGCCAGAGCGGCAGCGGAGGCGGCCGGGCTGTGGGGAGGCGCCCGGGGCGCTGCGACAGTGGGGCATGGGAGGCGCGGGACGCCAGGAGGCGGGGCGGTGTAGGGCGGCGCCGGCGGCGGCCGGCGGCGAGAAGGCGAGGCGGCGCGGGCAGGCGGGCGAGGCGGGGCGACGGCGGGGCCGGCTCGGGTTGCGGGGGCCGGGGACGGGCCACGCGGGCTGGCGCGAAGGGCGGCGGCGGTGCGCCACATGGCGAGGCAGGATTGGCTGGGGGCGACGGGCGGACATGTCCGGCGGGGTCCGGACGTGTCCGGCTGCGGGAGGAGGACGAACCTAGGGTTGGACTGCGCGAAAATTCGGGGAGGGGCACATATTTATAGATTCTGGGAGTTAGGAGAGTCCAAATGAGGCACGGTTTTCGCCCACACCATCGTGATCGAACGACCGAGAGCATGGAGGGGGGTTGGATGGGTTTTGGGACACTTTGGAGGGGTGTTGGGCTGCAAGACAAAAGAAGCTTTTACGGTTACCCGGTTAACCGTTGGAATATCAAATGGACTCCAAATGGCACGAAGCTTGATAGGCAGTCTACCGGTGGTGTACCAAGGCCGCTTGGCAAATCTCGAGCCATTCCGAGAAAGTTTAACACCCGCACACGAAAAGAGGCAAAAGGGGGTGCCGGAGGACATAGGAGTGTCAGATTGCAAAACGGACAACGGGGAAAATGCTCGGATGCATGAGACGAACACGTATGTAAAATGAAATGCACATGATGACATGGCCAAATGCAACATGCAAGCAAATGACATGGCAATGACGGCGAATAACTGGCAGACACCTGGTGCATCGAATCCGGGGCGTTACATAGATTGATCTTTCTTGCAATGGGAGAAGTGCTTAGCTTTGGGTTCAATCTTGCGGTGTCCTTTCCCAGTGACAGAAGGGGCAGCAAGGCACGTTTTGTATTGTTGCCATCGAGGATAAAAAGATTGGGTTTATATCATATTGCATGAGTTTATCTCTCTACATCATGTCATCTTTCTTAATGCCTTACTCTGTTCTTTATGAACTTAATACTCTAGATGCATGCTGGATAGCGGTCGATGTCTGGAGTAATAGTAGTAGATGCAGGCAGGAGTCGGTCTACTTGTCACGGACGTGATGCCTTTATACATGGTCATGCCTAGATAATCTCATAATTATCCGCTTTTCTATCAATTGCTCGACAGTAATTTGTTCACCCACTGTAATACCTATGCTATCTTGAGAGAAGCCACTAGTGAAACCTATGGCCCTCGAGTCTATCTCTTATCATATAAGCTTTCAATCTACTTTTATTTGCATCTTTACTTTTCCAATCTATATTATAAAATACCAAAAATATATTTATCTTATCATATTATCTCTATCAGATCTCACTTTTGCAAGTGGCCTTGAAGGGATTGACAACCCCTTTATTGCGTTGGCTGTGAGTTCTTGTTTGTTTGTGTAGGTGCGTGGGACTTTTGAGGAGCCTCCTACTGGATTGATACCTTGGTTCTCAAAAACTGAGGGAAATACTTACGCTACTATTGCTACATCACCCTTTCCTCTTCAAGGAAAACAAACGCAAGCTCAAGACGTAGCAGATGATCAGGCAAAGCATTAAGTAATCAGAGAAGCCTCCCCCAAGCTTGTGGGAGACTCTCTTCTTCAATTTGCACAAAATTAAATATTTCCCTGAAGGCAACTTATTTCTTATGAGTAGGGAAATATTTTGCAAAGAAGTAATAAATCATATCCTGGGGACTAAGCACACAACCAGGAGCAAGAGAATTAAACCATATCTTAGCATCACCCTTTAATGAGAAAGGAAACAATTTAAGAATGTAGTAATAGCGGATTTTTTTCCTCATGAGTGAATAGGGTGGCTATATCATTCAATTTATTAAGATGTGCCACAACATTTTCAGATTCATAGCCATAGAAAGGATTAGATTTAACCAAAGTAATTAACTCATGATCGACAGAGTATTCATAATCCTTATAAGTAACACCGATAGGTGAAGTAGCAAAAGCAGGGTCATATTGCATTCTAGCGTTCAAAGACTTTTCTTTCAACTTAGCTAACAGTTTCTTAAGACCATATCTATCATTGCAAGCAAGAAAGTCTCTAGCAGTTTCTTCATCCATAACATAACCCTTAGGTACAACATGAAATTCATATCTAGGGGGAGAATCTTCGTCATCACTTTCATTAATATCATCAGTTTCAATAATTTCGTTCTCTCTAACCCTAGCAAGTTGTTCATCAAGAAATTCAGCTAATGGCACATTATTATCAAGCAGAGAAGTAGTATCATCATAATCATCATGCATAGCAGAAGTGGCATCATCAATAACATGCGACATATCAGAATCAATAGCATGTGTAGGTGTCGCAAGTTTACTCAAAACAGAAGGTGAATCAAGTGCAGAGCTAAATGGCAGTTCCTTACCGCCCCTCATGGTTGAGGGAAAAATCTTGGTTCTTTCATCTTCCAAATTCATCATAGTGATCAACAGATATAAATCCCAAGTGACTCAAAGAATAGAGCGATGCTCCCCGGCAACGGCGCCAGAAAAAGGTCTTGATAACGCACAAATATAGGGGATCGCAATAGTTTTCGAGGGTAGAGTATTCAATCCAAATTAATTTATTCGACCCAAGGGGAGCCAAAGAATATTCTCAAGTATTAGTAGATGAGTTGTTAATTCAACCACACTAGAAAGACTTAATATTTGCAGCAAAGTATTTAGTAGCAAAGTAGTATGGGAGTAACGGTAACGGTGGCAAAAGAAAGATTAGCAGTTTTGTTGCGATCGTAACAGTGGCAACGGAAAAGTAACTAAGAAAAGATCAATATGTGAATATCTCGTAGGCAATGGATCAATGATGGATAATTACATCAGATGTAATACATCATCCAATAGTTATAACATAGGGTGACACAGAACTAGCTCCAGTTCATCAATGTAATGTAGGCATGTATTCCGAATAGTCATACGTGCTTATGGAAAAGAACTTGCATGACATCTTTTGTCCTACCCTCCCGTGGCAGCAGGGTCCTATTGGAGACTAAGGGATATTAAGGCCTCCTCTTAATAGAGTACCTTACCAAAGCATTAGCACTTAGTTAATACATGAACTCCTCAAACTACGGTCATCACCGGGAAGCGTCCCGAGTATTGTCACTTCGTGGTTTGCCAGATCATAACACGTAGTAGGTGACTATAACTTGCAAGATAGGATCAAGAATTCATATATATTCATGAAAACATAATAGGTTCAGATCTGAAATCATGGCACTCGGGCCCTAGTGACAGGCATTAAGAATGGCAAAGTCATAGCAACATCAATCTTAGAACATAATGGATACTAGGCAACAAAATATGGCTCTATATGAATGCCTCCGACGGTGTATCGGGATGTGCAATGACTCAAGAGTGACATGTATGAACAATATGAATGGTGGCTTTGCCATAAATACGATGTCAACTAAATGATCATGCAAAACAATATGACAATGATTGAGTGTGTCATAATAAACGGAACGGTGGAAGTTGCATGGCAATATATCTCGGAATGGCTATGAAAATGCCATAATAGGTAGGTATGGTGGTTGTTTTGAGCAAGCTATATGGTGGGTGTAATGCACCAGCGAAAGTTGCGCGGTACTAGAGATGCTAGGAATGGTGGAAGGGTGAGAGTGCGTACAATCCATGGACTCGACATTAGTCATAAAGAACTCACATACTTATTGCAAAAATCTATTAGCTATCAAAACAAAGTACTACATGCATGCTCCTAGGGGGATAGGTTGGCAGGAAAAGACCATCGCTTGTCCCCGACCGCCACTCATAAGGAAGACAATCAATAAATAAATCATGCTCCGACTTCATCGCATAATGGTTCACCATACGTGCATGCTATGGGAATCACAAACTTTAACACAAGTATTTCTACCAATCCACAATTACTCACTAGCATGACTCTAATATCACCATCTATATATCTCAAAAAATCATAAAGAATCAAACTTCACATAGTATTCAATGCACTTTATATGAAAGTTTTTATTCTATCCCTCTTGGATGCCCATCATATTAGGACTAAATTCATAACCTAAGCAAATTATCGTGCTGTTTAGAGACACTCAAAATAATATAAGTGAAGCAAGAGAGTTCAACAATTTCTATAAAATAAAGCCACCGCCGTGCTCTAAAAAGATATAAGTGAAGCACTAGAGCATAGTGCCTAGCTCAATAGATATAAGTGAAACACATAGGAGCATATTGCCTAGCTCAAAAGATATAAGTGAAGCACATAGAGTATTCTAACAAATTCACGATTTAAGCGTGTTCCTCTCAAAAGGTGTGTACAGCAAGGATGATTGTGGCAAACTAAAAATCAAATACTCATATCATACAAGACACTCCAAGAAAAAAACATATCATGTGGTGAATAAAAGTATAGCCTTGAGTAAATTTACCGATGGATTGAAGACGAAAGAGGGGATGCCTTCCGGGGCATCCCGAGGGGACGCCTTACGGGGCATCCCCAAGCTTAGGCTCTTGGTCGTACTTGAATATTACCTTGGAGTGCCTTGGGAATCCCCAAGCTTAGGCTATTGCCACTCCTTATTTCATAGTCCATCAAATCTATACCCAAAACTTGAAAACTTCAGAACACAAAACTCAAAAGAAAACTCATGAGATCCGTTAGTATAAGAAAATAAAATCACCACTTTTGGTACTGTTGTGACCTCATTCTTTATTTATATTCGTGTAATATCTACTGGATTCATACCCCCCCGGATACTACCCATAGATTCATCAAAATAAGCAAACAACACATAGAAAAAACAGAATCTGACAAAAACATAATAGTCTGTAGCAATCTGGAAATTTCGAATACTTTTGTAACTCCAAAAATTCTGAAAAATTGGGAAAACCTGGGAAATTTGTATATTAATATTGTGTAACAAATTCGGATCAAAATAACATTTCCATGATTTTCTAAAACTCTTTTACTGGGTGCAAAAGTTTCTGTTTTTCTGCAATATCAAATCAACTATCACCGTAAGCCATCCCAAAGGTCTTACTTGGCACAAACACTAATTAAAACACCAAAACACATTACTAAATAGGTAATAATGTATATTTTATTCAAGAGCAGTGCCAAAACAAAAAAACAAAAAAATTGGATTGCCTCCCAACAAGCGCTATTGTTTAACGCCCCTAGCTAGACATATCACAATAGATCTAGGTATTGTCATATTTGGTATGCAATCCATAAGTAGCTCTCATAATAGATTCATATGGCAACTTAATTTTATTTCTTGGAAAGTGTTCCATGCCCTTCCTTAACTAAAATTAAAATCTAATGTTTCCTTCTTTCATATCAATAATTGCACCAATCGTTCTAAGGAAAGGTCTACCAAGAATAATAGGGCATGTAGGATTGCAATATATATCAAGAAAAATGAAATCCACGGGCACATAATTCCTATTTGAAACAATAAGAACATCATTAATCCTTCCCATAGGTTTCTTTATAGTGGAATCCGCGAGATGCAAATTGAAAGAACAATCATCAAATTCACGGAAACCTAGCACATCACATAAAATCTTCGGAATCGTGGTAATGCTAGCACCCAAATCACACAAAGCATATCACTCATAATTTTTAATTTTAATCTTAATAGTAGGTTCCCACTCATCATAAAGCTTTCTAGGAATAGAAACTTCCAACTCAAGTTTTTCTTCAAAAGATTTCATCATAGCATCAACGATATGTTTAGTAAAAGCATTATTTTGATTATAAGCATGAGGAGAATTCGACATGGATTGCAACTAGGAAATACAATATATCAAAGAACAATTATCATATTTAAATTCCATGAAGTCCACAAAAGTGGGTTCATCTCTACGTAAAGTTTTGACCTCTTCAATCCCACTTTTATCAGTTTTGCATCAATATCTATACACTCTGAATATTGGGACGCCTTCTAGCTAAAGTTGAATCATCTCCAGTCCCATCTTTATCTAGATTCATATTAGAAAACAAAGATTCAATAGGATTCACATCAATCACTTTAAGATCTTCATCATCATTTTCAGGAGAAATCGAAGAACACGCTTTTTGAAGCCAATCTCGCTTAGCACGCATCCTGGCAGTTCTTTCTTTACATTCATCAATAGAAATTATCATAGCTTTTAGAGACTCATTAATATCATGCTTGTGTGTAATATATCTATTTTTAAAAGAATCAATCTCAAGAGAAATTCTATCCACGTTCCTAGCCAAATCATCAATCTTAAGCAATTTTCCTTCAACCATAGCATTGATATTCTTTTGAGAACTAATAAATTATTAAATATTGTTCTCAAGATAAATGGGAATCTTATTATAATTTCCATAAGAATTTTTGTAGGAAATACCATAATTATTAGAGGAATTACTAGGAAACGGCCTAGGGTTGAAATTACCTCTATATGCGTTATTACCAAAATTGTTCCTACCAACAAAATTCACATCCATAGATTCATTATTATTCTCAATAAAAGAAGACAAAGGCATATCATTAGGATCAATAGGAGCACTCTTACTAGGTAACAATTTCATTAAGTCATCCAGCTTTCCACTCAGAACATTAATTTCCTCAATCGCATGCACTTTTTTTACTAGTAGAGGATCTTTCGGTATGCCATTGAGAGTAATTAGCCATAATATTATGTAGGAGTTGAGTATCTTCTCCTAATGTGATTTCCATAAAATTACCACCCGTGGCAGAATCCAAAAGATTACTAGATGCAAAATTCAATCCGGCATATTTTTTTTGTATAATCATCCATAAACTCAAACCATGTGTAGGGCAATTTCTTATCATTAATTTCATCCTCTCCAAAGATTGTGCAACATGCCCGTTTCTAAGGGCGATGATCTTAACGGACGGAAAGTACATGGAAACAAAAGCATCTTTATACTTATTCCATGAATCAATACTATTTTTAAGCAATGATGAAAACCAAGTTTTAGCACGATCTCGTAGTGAGAACGGAAATAGCTTCAATTAAAAATATCATTGTCCACATCTTTCTTCTTTTGCATATCACACAACTCAACGAAAGTATTTAGGGATGCGGCATCTTGACTAGGAAGGCCGAAAAATTGTTCTTTCATAACAATATTCAACAAAGCGGAATTAATTTCATAAGATTCTGTACTAGTGGCGGGAGCAATCGGAGTACTAATAAAATCATTATTATTAGTGTTGGAAAAGTCGTAAAACTTGGCATTCTCTTGAGTCATCATGACAAAGCAAGCAAGCTATCACACAAGCAAAGAAAAAGTAAACAAAAATAGGAATGGAAGAAGGGTGAATAAAAAGGCAAATCTTTTTGTATTTTTCTGAAAATCGTTTTAGAAGTGGGGGAGAGGAAAATGAGAGGAAAATGGAGAATTATGTAATTCAAGAGATGAGAGTTTATGATGGGTACTTGGTAGGCTTGATGGAAACCTCCCCGACAACGGCGCCAGAAATTCTTCCTGCTACTTCTTGAGCTTGCGTTGGCTTTTCCCTTGAAGAAGAAAGGGTGATGTAGCAAAGTAGAGATAAGTATTTCCCTTAGTTAGAGAACCAAGGTATCAATCCAGTAGGAGGTACAAGCCAGTCCCAATCTATGCACCTGCACAAACAATCAAACACTTGCACCCAACATGATAAAGGGGTTGTCAATCCCTTCACGGTCAATTGCAATGGTGAGATCTAATAGAAATACATATAAAAGATTGCCATAACATAGAACTAAAGAAAAGTAAATAAATTGCAGCAAGATATTTTTGGTATTTTGGTTTATAGATATGAAAATATACAATGGAAAATAGACCCGGGGGCCATAGTTTTCACTAGAGGCTTCTCTCTTGAAGGCAAATAATACGGTGGGTGAGAAAATTACTGTCGAGCAATTGCTAGAAAAGTGCAAAGTTGTGAGGATATCCAAGGCAATGATTCTGCATATAGGCATCAGGTCTATGTCAAGTAAACCAAAAAGATTCTGTGTGTACCACTATTACTCCACACATCAACCGCTATCCAACATGCATCTAGAGTATTAAGTTCATAAAGAACGGAGTAACGCCTTAAGTAAGATGACATGATGTAGAGGGATAAATTCAAGCAATATGATGAAAATCACATCTTTTTATCCTTGATAGCAACAACACAATACGTGCCTCGCTACCCCTACCATGTCACAGGGTGAGGACACCGCAAGATTGAACCCCAAAACTAATCCTCTCTCCCATTGCAAGAAATACCAATCTAGTTCGCCAAACCAAACCGATAATTCGAAGAGAAAAACAAAGATATCAAATCATGCATATAAGAATTCAGAGGAGATTCAAATAATATTCAAAGATAATCTGATCATAAATCCGCAATTCATCGGATCTCGACAAACACACCACAAAAGAAGATTACATCCGATAGATGTCCAAGATCATCGAGGAGAACATGGTATTGAGAATCAAAGAGAGAGAAGAATCAATCTAGCTACTAGCTATGGACCCATAGGTCTGAGGTAAACTACTCACGCTTCATCGGAAGGGTAATAGGGTTGATGTAGATGCCCTCCATGATCGAATCCTCCTCTGACAGATCGCCGGAAAAGGCCCCAAAACGGGATCTCACGGGAACAGAAGGTGCAGCGGTGCAAAACTATTTTTGTGGCTTGTTTTATTGATAATGGAATATTTGGGAATTTATAGTCCAAGGAAGGAGGTCGGTGGACTCCCGAGGGGGCCACAAGCCCAGGGTGCCCCTCTAGGGTGATCCCCTATGGCTTCTTGTCGCCTCGTGGGTCTTCTGACTTCATCTCCAAGTCTCGTAGGTATCTTCTGGTCCAAGAAAAATCATCGCGAAAGTTTTATTCCATTTGGACTCTATTTGATATTCCTTTTCTGAGAAATTCAAAAACAAGGAAAAAACAGAAACTGGCACTGGGCTCTAGGTTAATAGGTTAGTCCCAAAAATAATATAAAATAGCTTATTAATGCGTATAATAGCATGGAACAATCAAAAATTATAGATACGTTGGAGACCTATCACTAGTTATCTAACATCTAGGGTTCATGTGTTTTACTTTGAAAGATTAGATAACTTGTTACTCTGCCTTATAGTTTGTTGCAATTCTGTCGATGATATCTTCCAAGATATATACCATGGATTACTTTGCTGCTTCCCAAAAAAATTGCTCTTTTCCGTCAAAAAAGCTTTTGTGCATGTTTGTGACCCTTTCCTGTTTTCCCTCGCATTGTTTGGTTTTTTCTCTCAGGATTAGTCATGGCTCAAAGTCTGGAAGAGTAGTTTGGGTCAGAAGGAGAAATACCACAGCTACCGCATGTGGCTGAAAGAGTGAAGCTGGCTGGTGAAAGAAAAGCACCCAAGCCACCTAAGATTCCGATGAAGAAATCCAAGTCAGAATCTCATGAAGAAGAAGATGATTCCCTATGGTCATAGTCAGCGTGAGGATGAAAAGATCACCGATTCAAATACTTTATTTTCTGATGAAAATCCCAAGAAGGGTGGTCGTGGTAGAGAAAGGAACATCGCCGCTGAGATGTCTGATCCCGAGACTTACAAAACTCCAGCTTGAGTTGGAACTGCAATCGAGAGAAATAACGGGCTGCAAAGGATTCGTCGTCACTAGGCAAAGAAATGGTTCAATCATGAGGATGTCTGAAGGAAATATTAAATCTTGTTCGCATTCACTCCACCCTGGAATGACTGCAATGCTAAAGGTTGCCTCGGTCCAGATGATAAAAAATTCAGGCCACCTCCTCTTGTAAATACTCCTGCCGACTCACTTAAAACAATTGCTGGTTTTCCAGAAGAAGTGGAAAAGAGAGCAAAGACCAAGTCCAAGCATGAAACTAGAGCCGCAAATAAAAATCAAGTGGAACAGAAAAATGTTGAGTTAATCCTACAAGATATGCAAGAGAAGAAGGGTCGGGCTTCTACCCGAAAGGAAAGAAAGGCGAAGAAGTCAGTTTCCCCTCGAGCTTCTAGAAAGAAATCAGTTGCCAGAAAGTCAAAGAAGGAGGCTTCTGCCTCATCTGATGAGTCCTTCGATGAAGATGCTGACGATTAATTTCCAATATATGATCAACGAGCTCTTCTGGACAAGCCATATCAAACCTCCTCAGCAGCAAAAGTTTCACCTTCTTTGAGAATGTCATTGAGGATTGCACATGCTCCAGTCTTAGATAAACCTTCGGGTTCTGTTGCCCTGTCTACAAAGAGAAAGCTTCTGCCCAAAGGGAAAGCTACTACTTCAGTCAAGAAAGCCAAGTCTAGTGTTCCTACTTCCACAGAGGAACATAAATATGACTTTGATCTTATGATTGATCTCATTGAAAGTGCTGCCTATGATGCATTTGGCTCTTCCTGATGATGTTACCAAGCTGGTAACAAAACATTTCGCTGAGCTGGGAGATATTACCAAGGAACTGAATCAAACTATTGAGGACAAGAAAACCCTTGAGCAAATGAGGAGAGATCCCAGCACAGAATCTAAAAGAAAGATCCTGAACAAGGAAATTCTTGAGCTCACAAAAGCCCTCACTGTTACGAGGAATAATAAGATTGAGTGGCACTCAAGGCTGAAGATGGATGTTTTTCAGCTTTGTGATCGAAGGAATGATGAGATTAAACGTCAAGAAGATCTTGCTCGATGAAGAATACAGGAAGAGAAGCATCACAAAGCAAAGGCAAGAGCAAGCAAACCGAAGGCTATCAAAGATCGTTGTATTCAGAACGTTGCAACTGATGCTCGCATTGAATCAGGTGCTGCACTACAGCTGGTACCACAATCCCGTCTTCACGAGGAAGAAACCATGCAACAAGTTGAGCCTGTGGTAGTTATCATTCCTACCTTAGTTGCTCAAGAATTTGATGTGGTGGAAATGTTTGAAGGAAATATCAAATCTTGTTTGCAATCACTCCACCTTGGAATGACTGCAACGCTGAAGGTTGCCTCGGTCTATATGATAAAAAATTCAGGCCACCTCCTCCTGTAAATACTCATGCTGACTCACTTAAAACAATTGCTGGTTTTCTAGAAGAAGTGGAAAAGAGAGCAAATACCAAGTCCAAGCGTGAAGCTAGAGATGCGAAGAAAAATCAAGTGGAATAGAGAATTGTTGAGTTAACCCAACAAGATATGCAAGAGAAGAAGGGTCGGGCTTCTGCCCGAAAGGAAAGAAAGGCGAAGAAGTTAGTTTCCCCTCGAGCTTCTAGAAAGAAATCAGTTGCCAGAAAGTCAAAGAAGGAGGCTTCAGCCTCATCTGATGAGTCCTCCGATGAAGATGGTCTTGATTAATTTCCAATATATGATCAACGAGCTCTTCTAGACAAGCCGTATCAAACCCCCTCACCAACGAAAGTTTCACCTCCGTTGAGAATGTCACCGAGGATTGCACATGCCCCAATCTCAGATAAACCATCGGGTTCTGTTGCCGAGTGTACAAAGAGAAAACTGTTGCTCGAAGGGAAAACTTCTGCTTCAGTCAAGAAAGCCAATTCTAGTGTTCCTGCTTCCACAGAGGAACAGAAATATGACTTTGATCTTATGATTGATCTCATTGAAAGTGCTGCCTACGATGCATTTGGCTCTTCCTGATGATGTTACCAAGCTGGTAACAAAACATTTTGCTGAGCTGGGAGAGATTACCAAGGAACTGAATTAAACTATTGAGGACAAGAAAACCCTCGGTCAAATGAGGGGAGATGCCAGCACAGAATCTAAAAGAAAGAGCATGAACAAGCAAATTCTTGAGCTCACAAAAGCCCTCACTGTTATGAGGAATAATAAGATTGAGTGGCAATCAAGGCTGAAGATGGATGTTTCTTAGCTTTGCGATCGAAGGAATGATGAGATTAAACATCAAGAAGATCTTGCTCGATGAAGAATACAGGAAGAGAAGTGTCAGAAAGCAAAGGCAAGAGCAAGCAAACCGAATGATATCAAAGATCTCCGTATTCAAAACGTTGAACCTGATGCTCCCACTGAATCAGGTGCTCCACTACAGCAGGTACCGCCATCCCATCTTCACGAGGAAGAAACCATGCAGCAAGTTAAGCATGCAGTAGTTATCATTCCTACCTCGGTTGCTAAATAATTTGATGTGGTGGATATCTTTTTGAACAAGACTGATAAAGAAAATCTCTTGCCCGAGCAGCAAGCCCGAGAAGAGAAAGTTGATGAAGATATTGTGATTAAGAAGGAAGTTCCATTGCCACCGAAGGATATGCAAGTTGAGCCCTCCGGATCCAACAAGGAGGATGATAAGGTTGAGGGGGAGAAAAATGCTTCCCAAGGAAATACCACCCCAGTCACCTCATCTGGTGCCCCTACCCGATGGAGGTTGATCCTGCTCCTGCTTCTTCGGCTTCGCAGCCAGAACAGGAAGAAAATAAGCTGAAGAGCCCATAGCTCACAAACAAGTTTTACCACCAGTTGTGCCCCAGGAAACCGAAAGAGAAGAGTTGTGATCCAAGTGTCCGAAGAGGTTGTTGTGCCTCCTACTGTTGAATGTCCACCAAAAGAAAAGACTCTAGTGCCTGATAGTCAGAGAGCCGTTAAAGGAGTTCTAGTGAAACGAAATGAAGGTCAGACAAGTGCTTCAATGCCATCTACTCCAGAAAAGTCAAAAGGCCCCTTGCTCCACTTAAGCCCATCGATGAAAATGTGCCAGCATCTCATGATATTCTGCCATGGAAATTGGCGATGAAAAAAATCTGAAGAATCCCTAGGAAACATTTCCTCTGTTGCCTGCTGGACATGGCCCAAATGGTCCTGCATTTGATTAGCACCTTCATCTTTAGAAGCTACCATTCTTTGGGATCAGCCCGTATGAAGGAGAGAGAACTTCGCTGTCACCCAGGTTCTGGACTAAAGAGCAAGATGTGTATTATGCTTGGATTCTTTTTGGCAAGAATCAAATTTTCAATCACAAGATATTGAACTTCGCTGAGCTCGAAGAAATGCCCTGTTTCCACCATGCAATAGAGCATATTGAACATTCCCTCATGAAATGTTTTATGCGCTTCAATCATGCCTGGAATCGAGAGGTAATCCATCCATTCTATGCTACACTGTACACCTCAGGAGAACATGGAGATATCTCAACTTGGATTCTCGAATGGATGACTGGAAGGGAAAAGATCAATTGCTCGGCAGGTTAATTTTTGGCTATGATAAATCTTCCTCGATGTGAGTTTGAAAAAGATCGAGAACACAAGCTGCATTATTAGGAAGTGTCCGAAGCATAGCTTCACATGCTGATGGACCCCAATTTGGTTGGAGATGAATGTGTTGATGTTGACATCAAGAAGTTGGCCTATGACAACAAAGTGATGTTTCACATCCTATGCAATTCTCTCGTGCGAACAAATAGACCAAATTCTATCAACGACATCGTGGGAAATGCTCGTCTGGCCATCTCTCAAGGAATCCGGTTCGATGTTCCAGATCTTTTCATTCGCAATATGGCGCGTGCTCCTGATAGCCCCCAATAATTGAAGCCATATGCTCCTTGGATCATTTTTTGCAATTGAACAGCTCATCAATGAAATCTTCTGGGCTCATGTTCCGAATGTTTTCATGCCACCAGTATGTGGCACTCTCTGTATGGTGAAGGATATTGGAAAAAGGAAGGAACCTGTTAAAGCTGGTGGCACTGCGTCTACATCTGAAAATGCTCCGAAGGTTAAGAAAGCCATAGTTGAAATCCCTCGTGAAGCGAATCTATCTTTGGATGAGATTTGCATTCGCACCCAAGCTTTGGAAAGTCACATTAAGCTTGATAGAAAGGAAAAGCTAGAGCTGATGACAAAGTTAAATTTGCTCCATAATTATGCTCGCCAAACACTTCTGCATGAGAAGGAAGCAAAGAAGTGCTCCTAGACTCTTCTAAGGCAACATTATTCTCGCAAGCAGTTGGCTGCCAAAGGCGTCAAGAAGGATTATGACTATCTGGATTTACTTCTTCTTCCTCCCATCCAAAGACAGACTCCTAAGCTCCCTCAGCGTTTTGCATCAATTGATCTATTGTTTGTCAGACACGATGATGAAATTGAAGACACTACTGGAACACTCATTTACAAGCCGGATGTTCATCACACCAGTTCCTCAAAATCCCATGATGCTACTCCTGCTTTGGCCTCGGCCATTCCTTGCTCTGCGGATTCTGATTCGTCGAGCAGTTTTATTATGATTCTGAGGACACTCCGGGAGAGTAGTTCCTCATATATTTTCTCTTTTTTCTTGACACTTGTTGAGAAAAGGTTGGAGAAGTACATCGAGTGATAGATTATTGAGGTATTTGCAGGATGTTTTATTCGCCATTTGCTTCTCCATAGTAGAACGTTTTGGTTTTCCCTTGAACAATTTGCTTGACGAACTTATCGCACCACCTGTGGTTCTAAAACACTCGGTCGCCATGTAATGTTAATAACCACCCTGTCGGGGATATACCCCGCGGTATGACCCGGGCGGAGATATGACTCGGCTGGGACTTGATGTTTTATTGGTGACCTAGCAGATTATAAGCCGGCGGGAACAGTTAAGCATTGTGAGCCGGTAGACACAGTCATATAACCCGGCAGACACAGTCATGTAACCCGGCAGACACAGTCATATAACCCAGCAGACACAGTCATATAACCCGGCAGACACAATCATGTAACCCTGCAGACACAGTCATGTAACCCGGCAGACACAGCCATATAAGCCAGACAGTTAAGCCGGCAGATGTTAAGCCAGATGGTAAGCCAGATTGTAAGTCAGATCGTAAGCCAGACCGTAAATCAGATTGTAAGCCAGATCGTAAGTCAGATTGTAAGACACATTGTAAGAAGCCCATGACGTTAAGAAGCCCATGGTGAGAAGCCCATGGTAAGACGTCAAAATAGGTTAAGTCTTAAGTCCGAATTGGACTCTACATGTAACCCGCCCCTTCAGCTTATATAAGGAGGGGTGGGGCACCCCAGGAGGAGAGGTTGAATAAGGGCTAGGTTAGACATAACTAGGAGAGACGGCTTACGGCAACTCCTCTCATGAGCATAATGAGACCTAGCCACAAACATCATGTAGGGTTCTTACCGTATGATGCTTCCCGGGGCCCGAATGATAGAGGCAAAGGTGTCCCGTCTTTCGATGAGATGATGGATATCGCTTTGGTGGAAGTCGACTTTGACGATCCGACTACGAACGTGCGAGGACGTCGCGCCTTAGCAATCGCTAAACCAACTCCGAGAGGTTATTGACCACGCCGGAGCACGATCAACCTGACCACGAGGGTCTGTTTCCTGCGAGCAAACGAAGAACAAGCAAGAAACTAAGATTGCAATCTGGATATTGCGAATATAAGATGAAAGCTTTATTGATCGAGGTGGGGTTCTGTGACGCCTTTGTCTGGTCGTTGAACACAAACGAAGTACGCGAAGTTGCAGCTATGGCGAACTTTTAATCTAAACAAAACCCAAAGTCTAAACGATGCCCTAAGGGCTGTATATATGGAGGAAGAGGGGGGAATTTCGTGGCCCTTGTTGGAGGGGTCCGAAATCAACCCTATCTCTTGTTTCCCCACACATACGGACTCTAAAAATAGCCTATACTTATGTATTTCGAAATTACATGGGCCTGGCCCAATAATAAGGTGACGCAGCACCTAAAATAGCCTCGTGACGAAATTTATGAAGTGGCATCTTGTATATTTCGTCCAAGGCTTCATGCACCCATTATGGTGGCTTCAAAGTCCTGAAATCATCACTTGTAACTCCGTTCTTGTTCCCCTTGCGCATGCCATCATCTCCATGCTTGTTCTTGCTCCAATGTTCATCCTTCTCCAAGCTAGGCCCTTCATTTGTAAGCAAAACAAATGTATCCAATTTAGGCAGCATCATATTCTCATGAACATTAAAATCATTACCAAGAAACGAAAGTACCTGGTAATTTAGTTGGAGTGCACGAGCTCTAGTAATTGGTCCAGTATGTATAGCAGCAGGGGCTGTGGGTGTAACAATTGTATTGATGTCCTCATCATCCTCCCCTTCTTGAAGTGAAGTCGTCCTCGACGGAAGTTCATCTTCCTCACCCAAATAAGGCTTCAAATCTGCAATGTTAAAAGTGGGACTAACCCCAAAATCTGCAGGCAGCTCAAGTTTATATGCATTATCATTTATTTTCTCTAACACCTTAAAGGGACCATCAGCACGTGGCATTAACTTTGATTTGCGCAAATCAGGAAATCTATCCTTACGCAAATGTAACCAAACAAGATCTCCAGGTGCAAACACAACATGTTTTCTACCCTTATCTCCAGCAAGTTTATATTTAGCATTCATGCGCTCAATGTTTTCCTTAGTTAACTCATGCATTTTTAAAATCAATTCAGCACGTTGTTTAGCATCAAAATTAACCTTCTCCGAAGATGGAAGAGGCAACAAATCAATAGGTGCATGAGGTAGGAAACCATACACAACTTCAAAAGGGCACATCTTAGTAGTAGAATGCAATGAACGATTATAAGCAAATTCAATATGAGGCAAGCATTCCTCCCACATTTTCTTATTATTCTTCAAAACAGCCCTAAGCATAGTAGACAACGTTCTATTGACTACTTCAGTTTGTCCATTAGTTTGGGGGTGACAAGTAGTACTAAAAAGCAGTTTAGTCCCCAACTTAGCCCATAAACATCTCCAAAAGTGGCTAAGAAATTTAGTATCACGATCTGAAACAATAGTATTTGGCACACCATGCAAGAGAATAATTTCACGAAAGAACAAATCAGCAACATTAACAGCATCATCGCTTTTATGACATGGTATAAAGTGTGCCATTTTCGAGAATCTATCCACGACAACAAATATGCTATCCCTCCCCTTCTTTGTTCGAGGTAAACCTAAAACAAAGTCCATAGATATATCCTCCCAAGGAACACTAGGTACAGGCAAAGGCATATATAAACCATGAGGATTGAGTCGTGACTTAGCTTTTTGACATGTAGTGCAGCGAGCAATAAAACGCTCAACATCCCGTCTCATCTTTGGCCAAAAGAAATGTGTAGCAAGTACGTCCTCCGTCTTCTTCACGCCAAAGTGTCCCATTAATCCTCCTCCATGCGCCTCCTGCAACAACAAAAGACGAACGGAGCTAGCTGGAATGCATAGCTTGTTAGCACGAAACACAAATCCATCGTTAACAACAAACTTGTTCCACATTCTTCCTTCTTTACAATTCTGCATTACATCTTTAAAATCAGCATCATGCACATATTGATCTTTGATGGTCTCCGAACCAAATATTTTGAAGTCAAGTTGTGAAAGCATAGTATAGCGACGAGACAATGCATCAGCAATAACATTTTCTTTTCCCTTCTTGTGTTTAATGACATAAGGGAAAGTCTCAATGAATTCAACCCATTTAGCATGTCTACGATTCAGTTTAGCTTACCTTTTAATATGTTTCAAAGATTCATGATCAGAATGTATAACAAATTCTTTGGGCCATAAATAATGTTGCCATGTTTCTAAAGTCCGAACAAGAGCATATAATTCTTTATCATAAGTAGAATAATTCAGACTAGGCCCACTCAATTTTTCAGAAAAGTATGCAACAGGTTTGCCATCTTGTAATAACACACCTCCTAATCCAATTCCACTAGCATCACATTCAAGCTCAAAAGTCTTATTAAAATCAGGAAGTTGGAGTAAAGGAGCATGTGTCAACTTATCTTTCAATACCGTGAAGGCTTCTTCCTGTGCGGTACCCCAAAGAAAAGGCACATCTTTCTTTGTAAGCTCATTGAGAGGTGCAGCAATGGTGCTGAAATCTCTCACAAAACGCCTATAGAATCCAGCAAGGCCAAGAAAACTCCTCACTTGTGTGACCGTTTTGGGCTGCGGCCAACTCTCAATAGCTTCAATCTTGGCTTTATCAACTTCAATTCCCTGTGGAGTAACAACATAGCCAAGAAAAGATACTCGGTCGGTGCAAAAGGTGCACTTCCCAAGGTTACCGAACAAACGTGCATCACGTAGAGCAATAAAAACAGCACGTAAATGTTCCAAATGTTCTTCCAAAGATCTGCTATAAATCAATATGTCATCAAAGTAAACTACCACAAATCGTCCAATGAAAACACGTAAAACTTCGTTCATTAATCTCATGAAAGTACTAGGTGCATTAGTTAACCCAAAAGGCATGACTAACCACTCATATAATCCAAACTTAGTTTTAAATGCTGTTTTCCATTCATCTCCCAATTTCATACGAATTTGATGGTAGCCACTACGCAAATCAACTTTGGAGAATATTGTAGAGCCACTCAATTCATCAAGCATATCATCTAGCCTAGGAATAGGATGACGATAACGAATAGTAATATTATTAATGCCTCTACAATCAACACACATACGTGATGTACCATCCTTTTTCGGCACTAGAATAATAGGAACAGCACAAGGACTAAGGGATTCGCGTATATAACCTTTGTCAAGAAGCTCTTGTACTTGACGCATAATCTCCTTCGTCTCCTCTGGATTGGTACGGTATGGTGCACGGTTTGGCAGTGAAGCACCGGGAATTAAGTCAATCTGATGCTCAATCCCTCGAATAGGCGGTAATCCCGGTGGCACGTCTTGTGGAAAAACGTCAGCGAACTCCTGCAAAATGTTAGTGACAGCAGGAGGCAAAGAGGAAGGCACGTCCTCGAATGAAAATAATGCCTCTTTGCACACAAAAGCATAGCAAACAGGTTTGCTGAAATCTAGCTCATCAATATCAAATTTAGTGGCAAATAAACATGCACTTTTCAATTTAATTTCAGAAGCAACACTAGATGGTTTATTATTAGGCTTCATTTGTTGCTCAAATTCTTTTGCCACAATCTGATTTTCACTCTTATTCTTCTCCTGTTGTGCTTTATTAGCTCTATTAATATCATCTTTCAAAATGGAATCAGGAGTCATAGGAAGCAAAGTAATATTTTTTATCCTTATGAACAAGAGTATAGTGATTGTTTCTACCATGGTGTACAGAATTTTTATCAAATTGCCATGGTCTACCAAGTAATAAGGAACATGCTTGCATAGGTACCACATCACAATCAACATAATCAGCATATGTAGAGATACTAAAATGCACACGAACAGTACGTGTTACCTTAACCTTGCCGCTGTTGTTGAACCATTGGATGTAGTAAGGATGTGGATGTGGTCTTGTGGTGAGAGAAAGCTTCTCCACCATCTCCATGCTAGCCAAGTTGTTGCAGCTCCCTCCGTCTATTATGACGCGCACAGAACGTTCCTTCACAACTCCCTTGGTATGGAACAAATTGTGCCTCTGATTTTGCTCAGCTTGTGTGACCTGCACACTCAAAACACGTTGAGCAACTAAACATTCATACCTGTCAGCGTCTTCAGGAGCCATGTATTGCGTCTCATGATCAGAATCATCTCCACCATGTTCTTCACGTGTAATAAGAGCCAATGTCTCCTCATCATAGTCACTAGCGGACTCATATCCACCATCCGCGGTAGCAATCATCACACGTGGAGATTTGCATTCCCTCGCATAATGACCTCCTCCCTTACAACGACGACAAATAATATCACTTGTGTGCCCTGTTGATGCCATGGAAGAAGAAGAACGCTGTGCAGGCCTCGCAGGTGCGCTCTTGGCAGATAATGGTGGTTGTGCCTGTTTTCTTGTATCACGGCTGGAGGTGGCACCGGATGGAGGTGCTGGTGCAGTTGAAGTAGAAGATGCACGTGGTGTCCATGATGAAGGTCGGCCTGCAGAAAAGTTAGTTCGCCCCAATGCTTGTCGATCCTGCACTTCACGTTCAGCTTTACAAGCAAGATGGAATAAACGAGTGATATTAGTATACTCCTTATAGTCTAAAATGGTCTGAATCTCTCTATTTAATCCACCCAGAAAACGTGCAAGCATAGCTTCATTCTCCTCAACAATACCACATCTAATCATGCCAGTTTGTAATTCCTGATAATATTCTTCTACATAATTTTTCCCTTGTCTTAAACGCTGCAATTTTTGAAGCAATTCACGTTGATAATATGGTGGAACCCAACGCGTACGCATAGCAGTTTTCAAAGCAGCCCAAGTAGTTGGAATAGGATATAATCTACAATGTTCAGACCACCATACACATGCAAAACTAGTGAAAGCACAAACAGCAGCAACAATTCGTCTCTCCTCAGGATATTGTAAACATGTAAATCGTTGTTCAGTTTCTAACTCCCAAGTAAGATATATATCAGGAACATATCTACCCTCAAATGGTGGAATATTCAATTTCAGTTTAGGAATATGGACATCATCGCGTACCTGAGGTGGTGGTGCAGGCCTACCATGACGAATATATACCTGAGGTTGACCTGCTGGTGGTGGTGCTGGTGGCTGCTCGTAGATCTGATTTTGATCAACCTCATCCTCATAATCACCCGCATACTCATCATCCTCCTGGGTACCAGCAGGAGCAGTAGCAGGAGCCAAAGAAGCACCAACAGTAGTAGCAGCGGCACCAGAAGTTTGTCCTGGCTCAATAGGAACACGCTGTGCTCGTCCATACTGATTCGGAAGGGGGCGTAGTTGTTGTTGTTGCAGAGGTGCGACAGGTGCAGCCGGTGGTGGAAGACGCGCAAGCAGTTCATTAAATCTGTTATCGAGCTTTGTTTCGAACGTCTTCTCAAGGCCAGTGATCTTCTCCATGGCCTCTTCAAAATTGTTCAGCACATCTTGTACCTGTTCAGTCATCATTTGCTGAAACTTATCATGAAGCTCCTTGTTCGATAAGTTCTCCCAGTCAATCTCGTCGGCTTGTGATCCTGGCATGGTTAGCAGCAATAGAAACACACAAGAATATGATCCTACAGACTACTAAGAAGTGGTGGTGGTGTATCACAAATCCGTCAAGCAAATCTCAAATTCTTACCAGTTCTTACCCAGCAGCAGGCGGTGATCGGCAACCGTTGTAGTCAAAAACTCTCAAAGCTTGGATAGAGCGATTACCAGGGAGAGTCGAACACACGACGTAGATGTATGTGGAGCTGGGAAGGCTTATAGTATGGTAGCAAAAAGGGTCAGCAATAATCAATTCAGAGATGCAAAGTTGAATAAACGCTCAACGACGGTACTATGCTGGTCCTAGGCTAGACTGTGCTAGAGACGCGAGCCTAGAACACCAACAAAATCACGGCGCGGCACGTAAACAAGGGAAAAGCACACTCTGAAAAAAAATTCGCTCTTTTTTTTGCGCTCTTTTTTTTGCGCTGTTTTTTTTTTGCGAAAAATCACTATAATGGCGAGTGTCTCAAAACTCTTCCTAGCTCAAACTGACAGGATGGTCATGGAATTTTTTTTTCCCGAAACCTACTCCGGCAAGGAAACACGAATCAGAAACTAGATGGATCTCGAAAACAAACCTAATAAGCAAGGAAATCGGATTGGTGGTGGATATATGGTGGTGGTATATGGCAGCGGTGGTGGTAGCGGTGGTAGTATATGGATATGGATCGGTGGTGGTATATGGACACAGATTGGTGGTGGTATATGGATACGGATTCGGAGCGGTGGTGGTAGATGGCAGGGGCGATGATGATGGTGCGGCGGCGGCGTGACAACTTATGACCAGAACTCGAAACTCTAAAAGACTAGACTCTAAGACCAGCAACTAGAAACGACGATGCAACCGCAAATTCAACAAAGCAAAACCCTAAAAAGATTATGCAAAGGCTCAGATTGGTTCGGATATGATGAACTAACCCTAATTTTTTTGTGGCTTTTTCGTGGACTATAGGTATGAAGACAGACTCGATCTAAACTACGAAAAACTATAAAATCTCACCGAGCAACCTGGAAATCTGATACCACTTGATAGAGGCAAAGGTGTCCCGTCTTTCGATGAGATGATGGATATCGCTTTGGTGGAAGTCGACTTTGACGATCCGACTACGAACGTGCGAGGACGTCGCGCCTTAGCAATCGCTAAACCAACTCCGAGAGGCTATTGACCACGCCGGAGCACGATCAACCTGACCACGAGGGTCTGTTTCCTGCGAGCAAACGAAGAACAAGCAAGAAACTAAGATTGCAATCTGGATATTGCGAATATAAGATGAAAGCTTTATTGATCAAGGTGGGGTTCTGTGACGCCTTTGTCTGGTCGTTGAACACAAACGAAGTACGCGAAGTTGCAGCTATGGCGAACTTTTAATCTAAACAAAACCCAAAGTCTAAACGATGCCCTAAGGGCTGTATATATGGAGGAAGAGGGGGGAATTTCGTGGCCCTTGTTGGAGGGGTCCGAAATCAACCCTATCTCTTGTTTCCCCACACATACGGACTCTAAAAATAGCCTATACTTATGTATTTCGAAATTACATGGGCCTGGCCCAATAATAAGGTGACGCAACACCTAAAATAGCCTCGGGACGAAATTTATGAAGTGGCATCTTGTATATTTCGTCCAAGGCTTCATGCACCCATTATGGTGGCTTCAAAGTCCTGAAATCATCACTTGTAACTCCGTTCTTGTTCCCCTTGCGCATGCCATCATCTCCATGCTTGTTCTTGCTCCAATGTTCATCCTTCTCCAAGCTAGGCCCTTCATTTGTAAGCAAAACAAATGTATCCAATTTAGGAAGCATCATATTCTCATGAACATTAAAATCATTACCAAGAAACGAAAGTACCTGGTAATTTAGTTGGAGTGCACGAGCTCTAGTAATTGGTCCAGTATGTATAGCAGCAGGGGCTGTGGGTGTAACAATTGTATTGATGTCCTCATCACCGAAGCTGTCTAAACTCTTATCTTGTGTTGCGTCTCTCGATTCCTCTCAACCCCTCTCAAGCTACCACATAGATGCATTGGCCTCACGACTAAGTCCTCACACTAGGACATCTGACGTGACAATTCCACGACACACCCCCTGCAATATTATTTGCTTCCAACTATATGTTTGCAGTACTATAGAAAGTGGTCTCCCTTTCTATCATTATCCTTGATAATTATCTATCGCACAGGGAAAGCAATAGTTCTACAAGGAGAACAGGAAATCATCGAGTGATAGTACAAAATTGGAGAAGTACATTGAATACTATATGAACTATATCTCCTATGGTTGGATAGGCTATGATTGTTATCATTCATTATCTAACCTTGCAGGAAGAGAAAGTCAGCCTAAGCTTTAATCTCTTACGTTGTGAAAGCCATCTATTTGACTAACAAAGTGTTTTCCTCCAAATTATCCCTCATATTATCCTTGATGCAGGAAAACCAAATCTAAAGCATATCCACTTCGAGCAATATACTCATGTTTACCATGCTCTATTCATATTCAAACACTTAACTTGCAGGAAACTTACATCTCGTGTGGATTCAAATTGTGTTATGAGAAAACCTTCATGACACATCCATCGTCACAAATTCTTTCAAAGTATATACTATATCCATCTAATTCCTTTCAAAGATTGTTTGACAGGAATTACCTCAGACACTGTCAAGTGCATTGAAAGAAGTCAAAATTGAGATCATATGTCAATGACATTCATATGAAGATTCACCTCACATCCTTTCGATTGAATTACGCACTCAAACGAGGCATATCTTCAGGGGGAGCATTTTTATCTTCGTAAAATTATCTCTCGTCTTTCATTATCCTTTGCATTACATTCCATTCATTATATATCCTCCGATGTGATCTGTTTTGTCAACAACCATCAAAAAAGGGGGAGATTCTTGGTGCAATATCTGCCTACCTTTGTTTTGGAGATTGTTGACAGAAACAGGTCTGGACTGATTTGTTTGCTAGTGCATACAGAGAGAAATAGTCCATACAGAACCGAAGAGAATGCTGTCTCCGGTACTAAGTTCGAGGAACTTCATCGAAGTACATCTGCATTGCAGAGCAAAACGAGCTATATTTTTTGAAGTCATATAGACGAGAAGATTGATGTGAATGAATTAACCTCTCAAAGGTTTACTGCTGAGGAGAAGCATATGTTTTGGCAAGGTCGTCTGAAGGAATTAACTGCAGCGAATGGAAGCCAAAGATAAAGGGGATACGTAGTATTCATTTCGTTCTTCTTCTTTTATTTATTTGCGTCATAGGACCTTCGTACTATTAAGAGGGATATAGGTTCTCAAAGCTTAGATCCATTGTGATGCTTAGCCCCAAACCTATAAAAGATGCGACTGAAATCTCTTTATCCTCTGAATGATTACCTGGCAGCAGTAGACATTGTTCTTTGTGCCACATGAGATATCTTCTGAACTGAGGAGTTAGTGCTACTTTCTCTGCAAGTAATGTTATTGTTGTGCTCCAATTTCCGACGAGTCATTGGCTACTCCTCGTGTCCAATTTGGTCATTTCCCTTCAGGGAATCTTTGGCTATAAATAGCCACCCCGCTCCAACATTGTCCATTGGCTGCTCCGCTTGAGATTTCTGAGAAGATTGATTTGAGCAACCCCTCTCCGATTGATTTGAGTTTGAGATCCACCGTGAGAAAAATCAAGAGCCCAAACTTAGACAATAGTTTAGCATCACAGGGGTTCTGAGTTAGAGTTCGTGTACCTGTTACTCTTGAGAGTTGCGCTCTCTCGACGGATAGGTTTCCCCTCGAGTGTTGAAGACTTGTTGTCTTCACCAAGCTATATCTTCAGCATCCAAGAGTAATTGTGGTTCGCGAAGGTCGACCGAAGGTTTGGAGATCGCGGACAAGGATCTACCACGAGTGGAATCAACTAGAGTCTGATCAGCTTTGAGTTGTAAGAGAATAGGGTGAAGATAGTTTATCTTCCATGTTAAGTCACAGCCCCTCCAACCAGACATAGCCCTTTGGCAGAAGGGTGAACTAGTCTACCAAATCTCTCTGTCTCCATCGAGCACCACTGGTTCAATCTACTTTACTGTATTTCATTCAGCAGTTTACATTCATGCTCTATGTCGATAGTTTTTTCGAGCATTAACATCTATTGTAGTTTACTTTAGCATCTGTCTTTGCTATCAGTCACTTGAGTTCAACCTCATATCTCATCCTGTTGCATATTCATCATTCTATTTAGCCATCCTCATTTCACCTCGGTTAACCCACAAGTATCTCATACCACCTGCATCATGTTGTGTTTCGTTCTACTGCATTTATTTGCATGTTGCGTAATTCTCATCGTTGTTAAACCCGTGATTTCCCAAGCTCGTACTGTCATCACTTCCTTCATCGAGGAATATGCATCCAAAGACAATGATTGATTTAGTTCATGTCCCTGTTTACTTTATTCTGTTGTTGTGATTGGGGTCAATTTTAGAACATTCAAAAGTATTTTTGGATCTCCCATTCACCCCTCCCTCTGGTCGATATACTCAGGGTCCTAAGATAATGGTAGATGTGTAGCTTCGTTCTGATGGCTCTCTTAGAGAGTATGTGGGAATGAATGGGTATAAATAGCATTTACCCTAAATCCAACCATTACACACTTTTGTCTCAACTCAGTGACACCGATCCGAAAACTCGGCGAGACCGACCTGTGTAAAATATATGAATGTTGGGCTTTTCGGTGGGACTGAAGTGAGAATCTCGGTGGCACCAAATTGTGATGACCTAAGTGAGACTGCATTTCGGTAATTCTGTTTGTTTCAACTCCGTGATTCGAAAGTGAAGCAACAAGGTTACAGAAACTTGGTCAGTGCAAATCAGTGAGACCAAAACTTTAGGGTTTGTCTATGGCAGTGTATAGGATCAACTCAGTGAGTACGGATGGGATGTATTCGGTGGGACCGACTTGACTTTTTTGGGTTTGGGCATATATGAATTTGGGAAAGTGGTTGAGTGTTTTTGCAGGAAATCATCAAGCACTTAAGCAATTGAGTCATGATCAAAACCTCATCCTCTTTTAATAGTGTTGGCTTTCCTATGGACTCAATGCGATCTTCGATCACTTAACCAAAAATGTTGAGTCTTGAAGCTTTGCCCATCCATGTCCTTTGCATTTTGAGGCGTCCACATTCTCATGTCCTTGCCATGCCAATCATTGATCTTTTTTGTAATCTATTTTGAATAAGCATTAGATCAATGATATATATATCTTGTTATGAATTACCAAAACCACACGGGGCTTAGTTGCACTTTCAGCATCTCCATCGCTTCTCGATAATGTGTGGGTTCACGTTCTTCTAAGATGAATATTACATTGTGAAACCATTCACGAGGTTCAATAACTCTTCTTGGCTTACATGGTTCAGTTATAGGCTTAACTTGAGTTTCTACAACTTGTGTAGTAACTTCCAATTCAATCGTGCAGACAACTTTTGGAACAAATTTTTATTTGTTTGTCCAACTTACTTTCGCCAGAGATTTAGTGATCTTGTCAAGTTGTACTATCCTCCCACTTACTTCTTTAGCGAGAAAAACTTCTTTTGAGAAAGTGTCCATTCTTTGCGACAAAAATTTTGTCCTTGTACTTTTGGTAGAAGGAATACCCAATTATCTCTTTGGGATAACCTACAAAGTAACATTTGTCTGCTTTGGGATCGAGCATTCTAGAACTCGTATGGTGTCATCTCGACAGACTTTTAGACGATGCTCTGTTTAGTGTATATGTTGCTATTTCAAGTGCATGTCCCTAAAACAATAAAAGCATATATGTAAGTTGGTGAAACAATTTCGCAATTATTCATATGTTTGCTAAACTCTTAACTCGGATATTCTTCTTCATGATCAAATAACCTTTTATCTTTTGTCATGATGATTCTTAACTTAATTCTCAAATTCTTTGAACATTTTTCAAATGTTTCAGACTTATGTTTCGTCAAGTGAGTCATATTTACTCAAATCACTAGTGAAGTTTATGAAGTATAAGTATTCACCGTCCCCTGGGTGCTTATTAGATCACATACATCACTATGTATTTGTCAGTTGACTCAAAATCAAAAGATGTCAATACTCCATCTTTATGAAGCTCTTAGATATGTTACTTTCCAATATGACCAAGACAACAGTGCCATATTTAAGTGTCAATATTAGTTTTCTTAAGACATCTAGCATTATTGTTATAGGTATCATTTACATTCAAGATTCATAATGAATAAACCACTGAAAATATGGGTAAATCCAACAAAGCATATTCTTATAATTAAATGAACAACCATTATTTTCAGACTTATAGGAATAACCATCGCTTATCAAACATGAACTAGAGATAATGTTCTTACACAACTTCGATGATGGCGCAAAGTACCGTCAGATCCCTTGGTAGGTTCATGACAAGGTCGGAAGTACCGGGACGATGTCTGCAAACATAGTGTACCCAGGTTTAGGCCTCAAAAGAGTAATACTCTATGTCCTGCTTCTTCTTGTTATTCATGATGAGGGGATACCTCACGCAGAGGATTACAATGGTGCATAGGATTGCTACCAAGAATTTTGATGGAAGATTGGATGATAATGAGGACCCTAGACCTCCCTTTATATAGGTAGTGGAGGTCTAGGGTTTACATGGAGACATGTGTGATCTATGGTGCCACCGCCCTCTAGTCTTGGAGGGCACGAAGGTTGCTCTAGCCTTCTGGGTCTCCCTTCCAGTCTTGGGCCTAATGGGCCCTGTGTAGCTGATGAGGCTGGGCCCCGGGTATAGGACCCCATCAGTAGCCCCTAAGTGTGGAAGAGGCCGCAGGCGCTCTAGCTACCAATACCTCTATCAGGAACTTCTCCTCGTATCTTCTGGCCCTCCTTGGTCGTAGTGCAGAGTCCGATCAGAGCTGCTGCCCTGCCTCTGGGCTGGTGCAAGCCCAATTCTTCTGTCGGACGGCCCGGGTGGAGTTGGCCCAAGTTTGTCACTTCAAGTGCCTCCACCGTAAATACGAGAACCTAGAGCAGTACTCTGATTAACGTTTCTTCTTCCTCAAACACCCCATCCTGCCATCGCCTTCTGGCTATCGGTCTGCGGTTAGGTCAAAGCAATGGCATTGCCCGCGGCCGCCTCCGACGACTGCCGTCAAGGGGAGTGACTGGTGGATTCGTAGCCCATCCACCCCGTCACTATGCCGGGATGTGCCAGTGATTGCAGAAGGTCCCCGGTTACTATGGACGACTTCAAGCGCTTGGTGGAATTGGGATGGCTCCCCAAGAAATCCTCCATGCCATGGTTGGTGCCTGCCATGGGGGAAAGAGTTCCGCACCCATTGCTTTGGAACTGGATGGTCCACGAGTCGTTCATCTTCTGCTGGCTCCGATTTCCCTTGAGCAACTTCACCTGTGGGATATTAACCCATTGCAGGCTCCAGCTTCACCACCTAACCCCGAGCGGGGTGCTTCACTTGTCATGTTTTGTGACTTTTTGTGAGTGCTTCCTAGGGATACCACCCCATTTCGATCTCTATAGATACCTTCCTGTGGCAGTGCGGAGCTCCACCCTCGCCTGGGCTCCAGTTACTTTGAGATACCTACCATCGATGGAGCTGAGTCATGGGAGCAAAGATGGTTATGTGCCACCAACATTGTCGAGGATCATTGCAAGGTCGCCATGCATGTCTTTGCCGACATCACGTGCTAATAGAGACCAGAGTGGAGCTGAAAGAAAGATATTGAGCCCGAAACTGGCCTCCTGATCCAAGCGGTCTTTGAGGTGCACAAGAGAGGGTTAGCAGGTAACCATCTCGTGAATACATGGGTGGAGAGGAACATACCTCCCCTTTGCTCTAGTGCTTCCCCTATATTCTCGTATAGGGGCCTGGATGATCCGGATGATCTTCTTAAGAGGGAATTTGGAGAAAGCGAGGTCAAGGCCTGCATGCATCTGAGAAATGGTCTCCTGCTCGGGGACATACATAAGGGACTTACCCTCGAGCCCTTCAGTCCGGCAAACACGCGCTCGCTGGTAAGACAAAGAGGTGATGACCTCTTATACTTTTCCTTTGTCAGCGTGCCACATGGTGCGGACTTCCCGCTGATCTTTTTTATATGCGCTCAAATTGCTGGCGTTTGTTGATCTCATCTCGAATGCTACACAACCCTGAGGGCATGCCTAGCACTATACGACATTTAGCATGGGCGTAGTTCTGAGGCCAGTTATGAGGCCAGGGTGAGTGGGGTTTCGAATGACGCGCGCCCTAAAGGCCGCCTCGAGAGTGGGGGCATTGATTGAGAGCATGGTTAATAGCACAACCAGCTGGTGGCTATAAACCACAATCACATCATCTATAAAGCCTTCACATATAGTAGACTGGCTTTTAGGTTGGCTATAAGACTGGCCCTAATAAATAGGTAGACATTTAATGATTGCATGTGTATATCACCTCTTGTGATCCAATATAAACAACATCTCTGTGGCCATTTCAGTCAACATGTCTCTTGTTGGACTACTGGTTTTATCCAATGCATTTCAGACAAGTTCAACAATGGCGTGGAATGGACAAGAGGATGTGGAAACCCTTCAAAATGCTAAGGACACATATTGGAAAAATCTCAAGACTCTTCATTTCTATTTTAGTGATCCAAGAGCACATTGAATCCATAGGAAAGCCAATACTATTAAAAGGGGATGAGGTGTTGCTTAATGTTCTACTTGCTCAAAATGCTTAATGATATTGCTCCAAGCCCTCAACCACTTTCTCATTACAAATATGTCCAAACTCAAAGTAAAACTCGGCCCCACCGAATCATCCTATCCGGAGCCACCAAGTTCATATGACATAGCAACTGCCACACACTCTAAACAGTTCGGTCACACCGATACAGATCTCGGTCTCATCAAGATGGCCTTGTAAACACTCTGTGACTTGTTGCATTATTTTTGTCTCACTGAATCATCCAATCGGTCCCACTGAGTTTGCTTGACATTCTCTCTATTGCCTTATTACTTCACTTCGGTCTAACCGAGTTGATGCAATCGGTGCCACCAAGTTGATATTTGCCCTAAGCCCTAGCACATCAGTTCCACCGAGTTGTTCCAGTCGGTCCCTCCGAGATTCCTAACACTCACATTCTAAACTGAATCGGTCTCACCGAGTTCTTCTATTTGGTCTGACCGAGTTGAGTCAAATGTGTGTAACGGTTGGATTTTGTGTGGAGGCTATATATACCCCTCCACCCCCTTCTCCATATGTGAGAGAGCCATCAGAACGTGCCTACACTTCCAGCATACATTTTTTTGAGAGAGAACCACCTACTCATGTGTTGATATCAAGATATTCCAATCCTACCACAAAAATCTTGATTTCTAGCCTTCCCCAAGTTTCTTTCCACTTAAATCATCCTTCCAACAGTTCCAAATCTGTGAGAGAGAGTTGAGTGTCGGGGAGACTATCATTTCAAGCACAAGAGCAAGGAGTTCATCATAAACACACCATCTATTACCTTTTGGAGAGTGGTCTCTCCTAGATTGGTTAGGTGTATCTTGGGAGCCTTCGTCAAGATTGTGGAGTTGAACCAAGAAGTTTGTAAGGGCAAGGAGATCGCCTACTTCGTGAAGATATACCCGAGTGAGGCAATTCCTTTGTGGACGATGGCCATGGTGGGATAGACAAGGTTGCTTCTTTGTGGACCCTTCATGGGTGGAGCCCTCCGTGGACTCATGCAACTATTACCCTTCATGGGTTGAAGCCTCCAACAACATAGATGTACGATAGAACCACCTACCGGAAATACGCCAAAAATCTCTATGTCTTCATTGCGTTTGCACAATCGAATCCCATCCCTTAACTTTCTTGCAAATAGCATGCTTTACTCTTTCCGGCGCACATAATCTTGTCATGCTTGCTTGAAATGTATTGTGAATGTTGAAATTTTTGCTTAAACTCCACCTTAACTTGAAGAACCTAAAAATTGCCACTTTTACTCATTGAGAGGCTAATCACCCCCCCTCTAGACCCCTCTTCTCGATCCTTTCCATTGGTATCAGAGCTTTGCTCTCCATTGCTTTGGTTTAATCACCATTGGAGGAAAATGGATGAGTCTACGATTGGGAGTATTTGACATAAAGTGCCTATGCTTGACGGAGAGTTCTATAGTTCATGGAAGAATGAGATGCTTGAGATTTTCAATGAATATAAGTTGAACAAGTATATTACTAGCCCTTATGTGCCCCCATGGATCCTTTGCATCCTACCCTCAATGAGTATCTTGACATGATCCGCAATCTTAGAACTATTGGTGTTACCATGAGAGGATTGCCTAGAAATTTCCTTGTATGCATGCCTAGATTTGAATGTGCCTATACTATATGGAAATATCTTGAGGAGCACTTTACAAACTATTCCTTGAAAAATCTAATGAGATTCTTCAAAAGTCAATTGCTTTTAAAAATATGGATACTAGTGATCCTAAATTTGATGATTGTCTATTTGAGGTCGTGACCTTATGCGTGCCAAAGGAGATGTTGGAGTCATTAGTAGCATCATTTCACAAGTTATTAGAGCTCATAAGCATGCACATTGTCATGGTCATACATCTAATGAATCACTCTCTCTAGGTGATGATCATTCACATGATGATGTTGAGCATGGACATTATGATGAGGATGATGATAGTGACTTTGATCTTAATGAGTCTATGAGACACTTTGGTCTTACAACTAATCTTCGTGGTTACATTGTCGGAGGAAAGGAATGTGTTCTTGATAGTGGATGTACTGATCATATGACCGGAGAGTTGGACATGTTTCGTGAGCTTTCTGAGAACGACGGTCCCTACAAGTATGTCACTTTTCGTGACAACTCCAAGGGTAAGGGAGTTGACCTTGGTAAGGTGGTCATCTCCCATGATCGTTCCATCCAGAACGTTATGCTTGTTGAATCTCTTGGTTATAATCTACTTTCCGTACCTAGACTAGCTGACTTCAGTTTCAATGTTCTATTTACTGAAGTAGATTGCCAAGTGTTTCGAAGAGATAATCATAATATGGTCCTTACCGGTATTCCTAGAGGTGACCCATACATTGTCAATTTCACTAAATCTTCTAAAGGTTGGTTATGGCATAGAAGGTTAGGTCATGTGGGTATGCAAAATATTGATAGCTTATTAAAGGTGATCATATCATTAGTGTTAAAGATGTCATATTTTAGAAGGATAGAATTTATAGTGCTTCTCATGCAGGAAAAAAAGGTTGGAGGAAGTCATCCCATGAAGAACATCATGAGCACAAAAAGACCGCTTGAACTACTTCATATGAATTGATACGTCCATTTTGCATCATGCTTTTATATTGATATTTATTGCATTATGGGCTATTATTACATGTTATATAACAATACCTATGCCTTTTCTCTCTTATTTTATAAGGTTTACTAGAAGAGGGGGAATGCCGGCAGTTGGAATTCTCGACTGGAAAAATAGAAAATATTAGAGACATATTCTGCAAAACTCCAAAAGTCCTGAAACTTCACGAAGAATGTTTTTAGAACATATAAAAAATATTGGGCGAAGAAAGCACCAGAGGGGGCCCACCTGCGATCCACAAGGGTGGAGGGCGCGCCCTACCCCTTGGGCGTGCCCTCCGGTCTTGTGGGCCCCCTTGCAGGCCCCGATGCCGTCCTCTGCTATATGGTGTGTTTTGACCTGGAAAATATCAGAAGGAAGATTTCAGGACGAAGGACCGCCATCTCGAGGCAGAACCTAGGCAGAACCAATCTAGGGCTCCGGCGGAGCTATTCTACCGGGGAAACATCCCTCCGGGAGGGGGAAATCATCACCATCATCATCACCATTGATCCTCTCATCGAGAGGGGGTCAATTTCCATCATCATCTTCACCAGCACCATCTCCTCTCAAACCCTAGTTCATCTCTTGTATCTGATCTCTCTCTCAAAACCTCAGATTGGTACTTGTGGGTTGCTAGTAGTGTTGATTACTCCTGAAGGAAATGCTAGTTGGTTTATTTGATGGAAGATTATATGTTCAGATCCTTAATGATAATTAATACTCCTTTGATTATGAACATGAATATGCTTTATGAGTAGTTATGTTTGTTCCCGAGGACATGGGAGAAGTCTTGTATAAGTAATCATGTGAATTTTGTATTTGTTCGACATTTTGATGAGATGTATGTTGTCTTTCCTCTAGTGGTGTTATGTGAACATCGACTACATGACACTTCACCGTGATATGGGCCTAGGGGAAGGCATTGGGAAGTAATAAGTAGATGATGGGTTGCTAGAGCGATAGAAGCAAACCCTAGTTCATGTGTTGCTTCGTAAGGAGCTGATTTGGATCCACATGTTTCATGCTATGGCTAGGTTTACCTTAATTCTTATTTTGTAGTTACGGATGCTTGTGTTAGGGGTTAATCATAAGTGGGAGGCTTGTCCAAGGAAGGGAAGCACCCAAGCACCAGTTCACCCACATATCAAATTATCAAATTAACGAACGCGAATCATATGAGCATGATGAAAACTAGCTTGACAGTAATTCCCATGTGTCGTCGGGAGCGCTTTGCCTTATATAAGAGTTCATCCAGGCTTGTCCTTTGCTACAAAAAGGATTGGGCCACCTTTCTACACCTTATTTACTTTTTTTACTTGTTACCCATTATGAATTATTTCATCCTACAACTATCTGTTACCGATAATATCAGTGCTTGCAAAGAATACCTTGCTGAAAACTGCTTGTCATTTCCTTCGGCTCCTCGTTGGGTTTGACACTCTTACTTATCGAAAGGACTACGATAGATCCCCTATACTTGTGGGTCATCAAGACTCTTTTCTGGCGCTGTTGCCTGGGAGCGAACGCCTTTGGTGAGTGGAATTTGGTAAGGAAACACTTATGTAGTGTGCTGAAATTTACTGTCACTTTTTACTATGCAAAATAATCCTTTGAGGGGCTAGTTCGGGGTATCGTCACCTCGACCAGAAGAGCGAAGAGTTTCTCCTCAATCTACTTCACCTACTGAAAATATTTATTATGAAATTCCTTAGGGTATGATAGAGAAATTGCTAGCTAATCCTTATAGAGGAGATGGAACATTACATCTCGATATGCACCTAATCTATGTGGATGAAGTTTGTGGTTTATATAAGCTTGCAGGTATGCCCGAGGATGTTTTCAAGAAGAAGGTATTCCATTTATATTTGAAGGTAAAGGCATTGAAATGGTGTAGGTATGTGATGATATTGGATCATGGAACTACAACCGATTGAAACTGGAATTCCATCAAAAGTTTTATCCTATGCATCTAGTTCATCGTGATCAGAACTATATATATAGTTTTTCGCCTCGTGAAGGAGAAAGTGTCGCTCAAGCTTGGGGGAGGCTTAAGTCAATGTTATATTCATGCCTGAATCATGAGCTCTCAAGAGAAATTATTATTCAAAATTTTTATGCTCGGCTTTCTCATAATGATTGATCCATGCTCGATACTTCTTGTACTGGTTCTTTTATGAAGAAGACTATTGAATTTAGATGGGATTTATTAGAAGGAATTAAATGCAACTCTGAAGATTTGGAACTCGGTGATGGTAAGGAGACAGGTATAAACCTTAAGTTTGATTGTGTTAAATCTTTTATGGGTACCAATGCTTTTCGTGATTTTAGCACTAAATATGGACTTGACTCTGAGATTGTATCTTCTTTTTGTGAATCATTTTCTACTCATGTTGATCTCCCTAAGGAGAAGTGGTTTAAATGTCATCCTCCCATTGAAGTTAAAGTAGTAGAACCTATTAAACTTGAAGAAGAAACTATTACTTATAATGTTGATTCTATTGTTCCTACTGCTTATATTGAGAAACCACCTTTTCCTGTTAAAATAAAGGATCACACTAAAGCTTCAACCGTGGTTCGTAAGAGTTACACTAGAACACCTACATCCCATGAACAAATTAAAGTTGAACCTAGTATTGCTATGGTTAAAGATCTTTTGGTCGATAATATTGATGGGCATGTTATTTATTTCTGCGATGAAGCTGCTAGGTTTCTTAAACCCGATACTAAAGATAAACATAGACCTGTTGCTGGCATGCCTGTTATTTTCGTTAAAATTGGAGATCGTTGTCGGTGTTCTGGATACGGGGGTACCCAGACTTTCCTGCCTGCGGCCTGCAGCGTGGTTCCACCGACGGCCTGGCACGGCCCAGTTTCGGCAGCGACAACCCAAGACCCTCGCGAGGGGCCAAGCCTCGCGAGGCAGATGACACCAAGACCTCCAAGGGGATCAGCGTCCTTAGGCTGGCTCCCGAGGAGCGGGGATTTCTATGCAATGATCACCTCATGAGGTTCGCGTGACGTGATCCATGAAGATCGATGCCAGGCGGGTGCCAGCGAGCGCAGTGTACCAGTTTCCTCTTTGGTGCAAAGAAGGCAAGCAGGAGCCATGGAGTCCCAAGGAAGCAACCAAAGGTTTCCATTCCTGTCCAACAAGACAAATACCGCTAGGGCGGCAGGACGGAGGTCATCGCTGAGCCCACCGCAGTGTCATGACCAGAGGCTTTTGCAGGCGAAGACCACTTTAGTTAGGATAAGATGTACTTGTTGTCTCCCTTCAAATTTGGTCGTTATGGGATCCCTTCCCGTCTCCATTCGGGAAGAGGACCAAGGCCACTATAAATAGGATCTAGCCACCACCATGGAGGGGGAGGAACGACATCCACTCCACCCTCACCAGCTCACTTGAGCCCAAGAACACACCTCCTGAGGTTGTTCCCCATGGTACTAGTTCATCCTCAGCCCCTCGAGGCAAATCCACCACAAAGCAGGAGTAGGATTTTACACCGCAAGGTGGCCCGAACCTGGGTAAATTTCTATGTCCCATTTCCTTCGAGCTCGACGCACTAGGCTGTGAGATTGGCGAGTCGGCAGACTGGGGAGAGTGAGATCTTCGCACGCACCCTAGAGTTCGAACCTCTCAAGGGTTTGCGGAACCTGAAATCTGACATTTGGCGTGCCACATAGGGGTGCGTCGAAGATCCGCCACTCCGTCCGCTGTGCTCCACTGCCGGCTCCCATGGCAGGCGCCCCACCGTCGACTGGACCTTCGTACACTTTTGGGGGAGCCATGGGACTCCGAGCTTTAGCCCCCACCCTGCGGTGGGTGCAGTGGCCACCCAAGTTTAGGCTGGAGTTGCAGCCCCGCTACAACGGCGCGGCAGATCCGGCTGGCTTCCTCCAAGCGTACGAGGAGGCAGTTTAGGCAGCCGGCGGGGACGACAAGGTCATGGCCAACTGGTTCCCCATGGCCCTTGTGGGTGTGCCATGCACCTGGCTGCTCAACTTTCTAGAGTCTTTTATGGCCTCCTGGGAGGAGTTATGCAGCCTCTTCATCACGCACTTTGCGGCGCCGCCGTAGACCTCCTCGGTGGCTCGCAAGCGCCACCCTTGGACCGCCAAGTCAAGCAGTTCTTTCGCCAAGTGGGTGCCGCCTGCGGGCAGGCGGGGGCTCCCCCGGTATGGGCGGCGCCCAAGGCCAACCTCACCTTCAATTTGGAGGACCACACCGCTTCCACAGTGGGCGCAGGCACGCTCCTGATGCTCTACACTCCCACCATCTGCAACGTGGCAGTCACGAAGACCCTCATCAATGGTGGAGCCGGCCTCAATGTGCTCCCTATGGAGGAATTTGGCCTACTTCATGTGTCATATGGCCGGCTCCGCCCCTCCAAGCCCTTCTCTGGGGTCGGCCACGGCTCCACCAGCCCCCTGGGGCAAATCCACCTCCCTGTCACCTTCGGGAACCGTGACAACTACCACAGCAACCTTATCGACTTCGGCATCGCCCAGATCGGCCTCCCGTACAATGCCATCCTTGAGTACCCAGCCCTAGCCAAGTTCATGGCAGCAACTCACCCAGCCTACAACCTCATGAAGATGTCGGGGAGTAGCGGCGTCCTCACGATGGCAGGGGACACCGAAGACGCACTGCTGGCCCTCAAGCTTACTTTCAAAACCGTGGTGGCCACGCAGTCGAGTGAGAAAGGAGCCCCGTAGGACACGGGGGCTGCGCCGGCCAAGAAGAAGCAGTTGTTTTATTAAGATCGAGCCGAGATGAAACAAGTACCAGTTGACGAAGACAGAGCGTCGGGTGCCACCTTCACCATAGGTGTCGGCCTCTCCCGGACCAGGAAAAGGCGTTGGTCAACTTCTTGCGCACCAACAAGGAAGTGTTTGCATGGGAGCCCAAGGACCTGGTTGGAATCCAGAGGGGGGTAATCGAGCACCACCTAAGGGTGTGCCCAAATGTGCACCCGGTGAAGTAGAAGGCACGGTGGCAGTCCACCGAGAAGCAAGCACTCATCATCCAAGAGACCTGCAAGCTGCAGGATGCCGGCGTCATTCAGGAGGTGCGGTACCCGGAGTGGCTAGCGAACCCGGTCATTGTCCCCAAGAAGGGCGGGAAGGAGCGCATGTGCGTCGACTTCACCAACCTCAACAAGGCTTGCCCTCAAGACCCCTTCCCGCTCCCGCGCATCGATCAGATCATCGACTCCACCACCAAGTGTGGTCTGCTGTGCTTTTTGGACGCCTTCTCAGGCTACCACCAGATCAAGATGGTTGTGTAAGATGTGGAGAAGACGGTGTTCCTGACCCCATGTCGGGTGTATTGCTACATCTGCATGTTGTTCAGACTGCGTAATGCTCGGGCCACCTTTCAACGGCTAATGCATATCTCTCTGGGCCAACAGCTCGAGAGGAACGCTAAGGCTTACATCGATGGCATAGTAGCAAAGTCTCGGAAGGCAAGGACCCTGATAGGGTACCTGGAGAAAACATTTGCCAGCCTGCGCAAGGTGGACCTATGGCTCAACCCTGAGAAGTGTGTGTTTGGCGTCCCCTCCGGCAAGCTGCTGGGTTTCCTGGTATGACACAGAGGAATCGAGGCAAACCCAGAGAAAGTCAAGGCCATAGAAGACATGAGCCCGCCACAAACCCTCAAGGAGATGCAGAAGCTGGCGGGCTGTGTTTCCTCGCTGGGGCGCTTCATCCCCAAGTTAGGCAAACATGCCCTCCCGTTCTTCAAGCTGATGAAAAGGAAAGGGCCGTTCGAGTCGACCCCTAGAGCTAATGCGGATTTCCAAGACCTGAAGAGATACCTCACTAGCCCACCGGTGATGGTGGCACCGTGCCCCTTCGAGCCCTTGGTGCTCTTTTTGGCTGCCGCGCCTCACTCTGCTAGCCCCACTCTGGTGGCGATGAGAGAAGAGCGCCCGACCGAGGGCCCATGGCGGGGCGCCTTGGCGCCACGCAAGCCGCTGCAGCCCCAGGATGGTGCTCCTGAGGCATCAACTGCACCACCAGACAATGTCACTCCTGAGGCCCCAACCGACCCCCCAGCCGGCGGGGCCTCTAAGGTTGTGGACGATGCGGCAACCAACAAGAGTCTTGAAGGCCAGCACTCTCAAGAGATACAAGACCTCGCCAATGCATCCTCCCTCGCCAAGCATCCGGTCTACTTCGCCAGCACGGTGCTACGGGAGGCACAGGCGGGCTAACCCATGCTACAAAAGCTCTTGCTCGCGCTCCTCGTCGCCTCCCGGAAGTTGCGCCACTACTTCCAGGGCCACTCCATCAGGGTCGTCTCAGCCTACCCACTTGAGAGGGTACTTCAGAGCCCTAACACTGTCGGAAGGGTCGCAGAGTGGAACATTGAGCTGTAGGCATTCCAGCTAGAGTCCAGCCCCACCGGGGTCATCAAGGGTGCGGCCCTCGTAGATTTTGTGGCGGAATGGACTGGCGCCCCTGACTGCGAAATATGTGAGGATTGCTCCCTCTTGATTGGAGACGAGGCGCTGGACGGGTAGATCATGGACTTCAACGGTGCATTCGCGCGTCAGGGCCTGGGGGCTGGAGCAGTGCTCATCTCACCCACCAAGGAGAAGATCTACTATGTTGTTCAACTCTGCTTCCAGCAGGGCGAAAAGGTCTCCAACAACATTATAGAGTATGAGGGCCTGATTGCCGGCCTCAGAGCTGCAGCGGCGCTGGGGGTGAAGAGCCTCACCATCAGGAGTGATTCCCAGCTCCTTGTCAACTTCTCTGACAAAGAGTACACCCCGAAGGACGAGCACATGGAGGCGTATCTGGAAGAGGTAGGCAACATGGAAAAACAATTCTCGGGCTTGGAACTACAACATGTGCCACCAGGCACGAACAAGAAGGCAGACGACATTGCCAGAAGGGCGTCCTGGCGCGTGCCTCAGGAGCCAGGCATCTTTGAGGAGCGGCTCTTCAAGCCGTCAGCGGCTCTTCAAGCCGTCAGTAGCTCCCCCTGCTGCCGAACCAGCACTGCCTCAGGAGGATATTCCCTGAGCCCCTAGGTAGGTGCCCCTGCTTGTGGCCCGACCTCGGCAGCCCGTCCGCTCCTCGCGCTCGAGCCTCACGAGGGGTGCTGGACCGAGGAGTTCAAGGTGTACTTGCTTCTGGGGACCCTGCCGGAGAAGGAGGAAGATGTAGAGCTCGTGGCTCGGCAGGCCACCGCATACTGCATCCAGATAGTGAGTTGTACCGTAAGCGGCCCAATGATGTTTCTTTGTGGTGCATCTACAGGGAGCAGGGGTTCGAGCTGCTAGCTGACATACACGGCGGGGACTACGGACACCACTCTTCATCACGCATCCTCGTGGGCAAGGCATTCTGCAGTGGGTTCTATTGGCCCACGGCACTCAATGACACCACCGTGCTGGTGAGATCCTACGAAGCCTGCTAATTCCACGCCAAGCAGGTCCACCAGTCCGCGCATGACCTCCAGACTATCCCGCTCACATGGCCGTTCTTGGTCTGGGGGCTGTACATCTTGGGACCATTCCCTCGAGCGCCAGGGGCTACCGCTACCTCTACGTCGCCATCAACAAGTTCACCAAGTGGGCGGAGGTGGAAGTTGTCCGCACCATCTCGGCCGGCTCAGCTGTCAAGTTCATCAAGGGCATCGTGAGCCGGTTTATGGTTCCTAATCGCCTCATCACCGACAATGGCTCATAACTCACCAGCAACCTTTTCAGTGCTAACCTTGGAACGCAGATATGATACACTTCGGTGGCACACCCCAGGAGCAACGGCCAAGCCGAGCGTGCTAATGCAGAGGTCCTGAGAGGCCTCAAGGCAAGGACCTTCAAGAAGAAGCTCGATGCCAGCAGTAGGGGCTGGCTCGACAAGCTCCATTCAGTGTTGTGGTCCATCCGCACCACCGTGACCAAGCCGACGGGCGAAACCCCATTCTTCCTCATCTATGGAGCTGAAGCAGTTCTCCCACATGAGGTCAAGGATCGCTCCACGCGGGTATTGGCATTCGACGAGGCACGCCAGGACGCCACGCGTGGGATGGATCTCATGCTGGGGGAGGAATGCCGCCGTCAAACCTCGCTTCGAGCGGCAAGGTACCAGCAGGCGCCGTGGCGGTACCACTGCTGCAGCTTTCGCCCGAGGATGCTCGAGGTGGGTGATCTCATCTTGAGGCGGGTGCTCTCCATGGAAGGGCTGCACGAGCTCTCTCCCATGTGGGAGGGCCCATTTACGATTGCCCGTGTCTCTAGGCCTGGCGCCGCGTGCCTGGATACATAGGAGGGGATCCCCATCCAGAATGCCTGGAACATCCAGCACCTCCGGAAGTTCTACCCATGAAGCAAGGCTCACACCTATGAAAGTCTCCGCTCGTGACACTCTCACGTAATAATGAGTGGGCTTGTACACGCATCGGAGTCTCCTGAGTGTCGCCCGCGGGCCTCGCGGGGGCTCCCTCCCACGTTCTAGTGGCAGCACTTAGCTTCGCGCTGGTGAGAAGACTAGACTAGGTGTCGGACACGGATGTTCATTTGCTTGCTTTCTGTAGTTGGTTCACAGTTTCTTAATGAATTTGGAGTTTTCGCGTTTTGTTCGCCAAGTTGGGTTTTCTCTCCTCTCTTGTCACTCGTTCTTAGCCTTGGCCAGGAAAGGGCGGCAGTTTCCGGTCGCTCTTCCTTGCGCGTCCCGCACGTCAGGGCTAGGCAGGTGTGTGCGCTCGAGTCCACCCACACGCAAGCACGCCTCGCTGAAACCCCGTCGCCCCAGTGCTTCGACTTTCTTAATACTCGCGAGACACCCTCGATCGAGCTCGTAAGCATGCGCGCCCTCTCATGTTCGTGCCCCCCGGGCAGTGCGACGCGGTGCATTAAGCCACAGCTAAACCTGTGGCAGGGGGCTCGCACAAGGAAGCATGAGATGACCTGTTAAGGTTTTTTTAACAACTCTGCAGCAGCTGTACGACACCTCCCAAGATCTACAACGCCTCCCGAGATCAACGGCTCCCAAGTCATCAGAAAAGGGGGCTCCGCCAGGCATCAAGGACCGTGCCCTTGCGAGGTGGGAAGCTACCGCGAGCATGTCCAGTGAAGTTACCCTACCCGTGCCCACTCGGAATACAAATATCACGGCATATCATCAAGATAATAAGCATACCATAATGTCATAACTGTCATAGTTCATTACACACCGCAGTGGGGCACTCTACTTTTTTCAAAATGCAGAAGAAAGGAAAGGTTAGACAGAAGTGCCCTGTGAGACCGCAGCGGATCCTGAAACCAAGCTCGGCAGCCCCGAGCTAAGTTCGGGCCCTCCTCCTGCTTCACCGGGGCGCGGCGGTGAGACAACCCGCAAGCTTCCTCGATGCGAGCTCGGCGGCACGGAGGTTGGTTGTAACCGCCGTTGCTAGAGCTCTCGCCTGAAGAGGAGCTGCCGCTGCTGGAGGAAGTGTGGACGTCGTCAAGGGCAAGCTCACCCTCATCGCCGACGCGCCCGACGTCAAGGCCTAGCTCACCGTCGCCGCTACCGTGTTCTAGGCAGCACCCCACACGGCAGCCGTCCTCCCTGAACACCCTCACAAAGAGGGTCGCAAGGCCGTCGTACTTAAAGTGGAGGGTGCACCTCCCGCTCAGGCCTCGCGCGCGGGCAAACGCCTGCCAGCCACAGGCCAAGACCACACTGCCTGCAGCAGTGACCTCGATCCCAACCCACGAGGCCCTGCTGTAGCAACCGTCAGCCTACAGCTAGAGGCCGGCAAGCCCCGAGGCTGGCAGCTCGTCGATGAAGAAGCGTGGAAGCCGGAGCAAGGTGCTGGCGGGCTTCTCCAACCACACGACAAACTCTGGCAATGCGTCCACCAAGGGGAAGCGCGGTCGAGCAGGACGAGCGACCATGGTGCGCCTCCCCTCATCACAGGGGCTGCCCCATGGCCGGTGGCCCCTGCGACAAGAAAAAGTGCCGCCGCGGACACCAAGGGAGACGCCAGCTCTCGGAGAAGCGCGCCTGCACCCCCTGGAGGCCGCCGCTGGGGTCGCAACATGCTTGCGGGGACCGCCGCGGCCCCTCTTGGGCGATGGCGAAGATGGCCCCTCCTTAGGGGCCTTCCCTTTCTCAGCGACTGTGAACCTCCTCGCCGGCGTCATGAGCTTCGCAACTACGACAAGGTGGGGAATAAGAAGGAACGGGCAGCAAGAAGATGAATATAGAGATGAGCAAGGAGGGCTCTGCCCCTCCCCCTCATTTATAGCCAGAGCAATGCCAACCGTCGGCCTGCACGCTCCTGCGCAATGATGGTTCTCTCTGCATGCAACAGTGACTCGTCAAGTCGGGCAGTTATCGAGGCAGCATGGGGAAGCGGAGATGCCTATGTCCCATCAATCACCACACATCGCCCAAGGCCGCAGGCGGTTAGGGCCCGCAGCGCTCCGCACTTTCCCTTTGGCTTCGCTTAGAAGCCAAGTCCGAGCGCGCCTTGGGCCCTGGGGCTAGTTTCGGCGTTCTGGATACGGGGATACCCTGACGTGCCTGCCTGCAGCCCGCGGCGTGGCTCCACCGACGGACTGGTACGGCCCTGTTTAGACATCGATCTTGATAACCCACAAGTATAGGGGATCAATTGTAGCCTCTTTCGATGAGTAAGAGTGTCGAACCCAATGAGGAGCTAAAGGTAGAGCAAATATTCCCTCAACTTCTATCGACCACTGATACAACTCTACGCACGCTTAGCGTTCGCTTTATCTAAAACAAGTATTAAACTAGAAGGACTTTGTAGGTGTTGTTGGATAGGTTTGCAATATAATAAAGAGAACATAAATATAAACTAGGGGCTGTTTAGATAAAGAAGCAATAAAGTAAATATAGCGAGGGTGGAAAAGTAGTGGTAGGAGTTGTGAAATTGTCGCTAAGCAATTGATTACTTTACTAGAACGATAGCAAGTTTTATGTGGGAGAGGCATATGCTAACATACTTTCTCTTCTTGGATCATATCATTTATGATTGGAACTCTAGCAAGCATCCGCAACTACTAAAGATCATTAAGGTAAAACCCAACCATAGCATTAAAGCATCAAGTCCTCTTTATCCCATACGCCACAACCCCCTTACTCGGTTTTATGCTTCTGTCACTCAAGCAACCCACTATAAGCGAATCATGAACATATTGCAACACCCTACAATGGGAATCCCTCATGCTTGCGCGACACGGAGGGCACAATAGGACAGCAGCATAACCACAAGCAAATTAAACCAATCATAGCAATTCATCAATCACCGATAATAAGATAAAATCACCACTTTTGGTACTTTTGTGACCTCATTCTTTATTTATATTCGTGTAATATCAACTGCATTCATACCCCCCAGATACTACCCATAGATTCATCAAAACAAGCAAACAACACATACAAAAAACAGAATCTGACAAAAACAGAATAGTCTGTAGCAATCTGGAAATTTCGAATACTTCTGTAACTCCAAAAATTCTGAAAAATTGGGAAAACCTGGGAAATTTGTATATCAATATTGTGTAACAAATTAGGATCAAAATAACGTTTCCATTATTTTCTAAAACTCTTTTACTGGGTGCAAAAGTTTCTGTTTTTCTGCAAGATCAAATCAACTTCACCGTAAGCCATCCAAAAGGTCTTACTTGGCACGAACACTAATTAAAACACCAGAACACATTACTAAATAGGTAATAATGTATATTTTATTCAAGAGCAGTGCCAAAACAAAAAAAAAATTGGATTGCCTCCCAACAAGCGCTATTGTTTAACGCCCCTAGCTAGGCATATCACATTAGATCTAGGTATTGTCATCTTTGGTATGCAATCCATAAGTAGCTCTCATAATAGATTCATATGGCAACTTAATTTTATTTCTTGGAAAGTGTTCCATGCCCTTCCTTAACAGAAATTAAAATCTAATGTTTCCTTCTTTCATATCAATAATTGCACCAATCGTTCTAGAGAAAGGTCTACCAAGAATAATAGGGCATGTAGGATTGCAATATATATCAAGAAAAATGAAATCCACAGGCACATAATTCCTATTTGAAACAATAAGAACATCATTAATCCTTCCCATAGGTTTCTTTATAGTGGAATCCGCAAGATGCAAATTGAAAGAACAATCATCAAATTCACGGAAACCTAGCACATCACATAAAATCTTCGGAATTGTGGAAACGCTAGCACCCAAATCACACAAAGCATATCACTCATAATTTTTAATTTTAATCTTAATAGTAGGTTCCCACTCATCATAAAGCTTTCCAGGAATAAAAACTTCCAACTCAAGTTTTTCTTCAAAAGATTTCATCATAGCATCAACGATATGTTTAGTAAAAGCATTATTTTGATTATAAGCACGAGGAGAATTCGACATGGATTGCAACTAGGAAATACAATCTATGAAAGAACAATTATCATATTTAAATTCCATGAAGTCCACAAGAGTGGGTTCATTTCTACGTAAAGTTTTGACCTCTTCAATCCCACTTTTATCAGTTTTGCATCAATATCTATAAACTCTGAATATTGGGACGCCTTCTAGCTAAAGTTGACTCATCGCCAGTCCCATCTTTATCTAGATTCATATTAGAAAACAAAGATTCAATAGGATTCACATCAATCACTTTAAGATCTTCATCATCATTTTCACGAGAAATCGAAGAACACGCTTTTTGAAGCCAATCTCGCTTAGCACGCATCCTGGCAGTTCTTTCTTTACATTCATCAATAGAAATTCTCATAGCTTTTAGAGACTCATTAATATCATGCTTGTGTGGAATAGATCTATTTTTAAAAGAATCAATCTCAAGAGAAATTCTATCCACGTTCCTAGCCAAATCATCAATCTTAAGCAATTTTCCTTCAACCATAGCATTGATATTCTTTTGAGAACTAATAAATTATTTAATATTGTTATCAAGATAAGAGGGAATCTTATTATAATTTCCATAAGAATTGTTGTAGGAAATACCATAATTATTAGAGGAATTACTAGGAAATGGCCTAGGGTTGAAATTACCTCTATATGCGTTATTACCAAAATTGTTCCTACCAACAAAATTCACATCCATAGATTCATTATTATTCTCAATAAAAGAAGACAAAGGCATATCATTAGGATCAATAGGAGCACTCTTACTAGGTAAGAATTTCATTAAGTCATCCATATTTCCACTCAGAACATTAATTTCCTCAATCGCATGCACTTTTTTACTAGTAGAGGATCTTTCGGTATGCCATTGAGAGTAATTAGCCATAATATTATCTAGGAGTTGAGTATCTTCTCCTAATGTGATTTCCATAAAAGTACCACCCGTGGCAGAATCCAAAAGATTACTAGATGCAAAATTCAATAAAAAAGGGCAACCTGGTGCATGTAGCTCCCGCTTGCGCAGGGTCCAGGGAAGGGTCCGACCACTTTGGGTCTATAGTACGCAGCCTTTCCCTACATTTCTGTAAGAGGCTGTTTCCAGGACTTGAACCCATGACCTCATGGTCACAAGGCATAGATGCAAAATTCAATCCGGCATAATTTTTTTGTATAATCATCCATAAACTCAAACCATGTGTAGGGCAATTTCTTATCATTAATTTCATCCTCTCCAAAGATTGTGCAACATGCTCGTTCCTAAGGGCGATGATCTTAGCGGACGGAAAGTACATGGAAATAAAAGCATCTTTACACTTATTTCATGAATCAATACTATTTTTGGGCAATGATGAAAACCAAGTTTTAGCACGATCTCGTAGTGAGAATGGAAATAGCTTCAATTAAAAATATCATTATCCACATCTTTCTTCTTTTGCATATCACACAACTCAATGAAAGTATTTAGGGATGCGGCATCTTGACTAGGAAGGCCGAAAAATTGTTCTTTCATAACAATATTCAACAAAGTGGCATTAATTTCATAAGATTCTGTACTAGTGGCAGGAGCAATCGGAGTACTAATATAATCATTATTATTAGTGGTCTAAAGTCGCAAAACTTGGCATTCTCTTGAGTCATCATGACAAAGCAAGCAAGCTATCACACAAGCAAAGAAAAAGTAAACAAAAATACGAATGGAAGAAGGGTGAATAAAAAGGCAAATCTTTTTGTATTTTTCTGAAAATCGTTTTAGAAGTGGGGGAGAGGAGAATGAGAGGAAAATGGAGAATTATGTAATGCAAGAGATGAGAGTTTATGATGGGTACTTGGTAGGCTTGATTTAGACCTCCCCGACAATGGCGCCAGAAATTCTTCCTGCTACTTCTTGAGCTTGCGTTGGCTTTTCCCTTGAAGAGGAAAGGGTGATGTAGCAAAGTAGAGAGAAGTATTTCCCTTAGTTAGAGAACCAAGGTATCAGTCCAGTAGGAGGTACAAGCCAGTCCCAATCTATGCACCTTCACAAACAATCAAACACTTGCACCCAACATGATAAAGGGGTTGTCAATCCCTTCACGGTCAATTGCAATGGTGAGATCTAATAAAAATACATATAAAAGATTGCCATAACATAAAACTAAATAAAAGTAAATAAATTGCAGCAAAATATTTTTGGTACTTTTGGTTTATAGATCTGAAAATATACAATGGAAAATAGACCCGGGGGCCATAGTTTTCACTAGAGGCTTCTCTCTTGAAGGCAAATAATACGGTGGGTGAGAAAATTACTGTCGAGCAATTGCTAGAAAAGTGCAAAGTTATGAGGATATCCAAGGCAATGATTCTGCATATAGGCATCAGGTCTATGTCAAGTAGACCAAAAAGATTCTGTGTGTACCACTATTACTCCACACATCGACCGCTATCCAGCATGCATCTAGAGTATTAAGTTCATAAAGAACGGAGTAACGGCTTAAGTAAGATGACATGATGTAGAGGGATAAACTCAAGCAATATGATGAAAATCACATCTTTTTATCCTTGATAGCAACAACACAATACGTGCCTCGCTACCCCTACCATGTCACAGGGTGAGGACACCGCAAGATTGAACCCCAAAACTAATCCTCTCTCCCATTGCAAGAAATACCAATCTAGTTCGCCAAACCAAACCGATAATTCGAAGAGAAAAACAAAGATATCAAATCATGCATATAAGAATACAGAGGAGATTCAAATAATATTCAAAGATAATTTGATCATAAATCCGCAATTCATCGAATCTCGACAAACACACCACAAAAGACTATTACATCCGATAGATCTCCAAGAACATCGAGGAGAACATGGTATTGAGAATCGAAGAGAGAGAAGAATCAATATTGCTACTAGCTATGGACCCATAGGTCTGAGGTAAACTACTCACGCTTCATCGGAAGGGTAATAGGGTTGATGTAGATGCCCTCCATGATCGAATCCTCCTCTGACAGATCGCCGGAAAAGGCCCCAAAACGAGATCTCACGGGAACAGAAGGTTGTGGCAGTGCAAAACTATTTTTCGTGGCTTGTTTTATTGATGATGGAATATTTGGGAATTTATAGGCCAAGGAAGGAGGTCGGTGGACTCCCGTGGGGGCCACAAGCCCGGGGTACCCCCCCTAGGGTGCTCCCCAATGGCTTCTCGTCGCCTCGTGGGTCTTCTGACTTCATCTCCAAGTCCCGTAGGTATCTTCTGGTCCAAGAAAAATCATCGCGAAAGTTTTATTCCATTTGGACTCTGTTTGATATTCCTTTTCTGCGAAACTCAAAAACAAGGAAAAAACAGAAACTGGCACTGGGCTCTAGGTTAATAGGTTAGTCCCAAAAATAATACAAAATAGCTTATTAATGCATATAAAACATCGAAAATAGATAATATAATAGTATGGAGCAATCAAAAATTATAGATATGTTCGAGACCTATCACTAGTTATCTAACATCTAGGGTTCATGTGTTTTACTTTGAAAGATTAGATAACTTGTTACTCTGCCTTATAGTTTGTTGCAATTCTGTCGATGATATCTTCCAAGATATATACCATGGATTACTTTGCTGCTTCCCACAAAAATTGCTCTTTTCTGTCGAAAAAGCTTTTGTGCATGTTTGTGACCCTTTCCTGTTTTCCCTCGTATTGTTTGGTTTTTTCTCTCAGGATTGGTCATGGCTCAAAGTCTGGAAGAGTAGTCTGGGTCAGAAGGAGAAATACCACAGCTACCGCATGTGGCTGAAAGAGTGAAGCTGGCTGGTGAAAGAAAAGCACCCAAGCCACCTAAGATTCCAAAGAAGAAATCCAAGTCAGAATCTGATGAAGAAGAAGATAATTCCCTACGGTCATAGTCAGCGTGAGGATGAAAAGATCACCGATTCAAATACTTTATTTTATCATGAAAATCCCAAGAAGGGTGGTCGTGGTAGAGAAAGGAACATCGCCACTGAGATGTCTGATCCCGAGACTTACAAAACTCCACCTTGAGTTGGAACTGCAATCGAGAGAAATAACGGGCTGCAAAGGATTCGTCGTCACTAGGCAAAGAAATAGTTCAATCATGAGGATGTCTGAAGGAAATATCAAATCTTGTTCACATCCACTCCACCCTGGAATGACTGTAATGCTAAAGGTTGCCTCAGTCCAGATGAAAACAATTCAGGCCACCTCCTCTTGTAAATACTCATGCCGACTCACTTAAAACAATTGCTGGTTTCCAGAAGAAGTGGAAAAGAGAGAAAAGACCAAGTCCAAGCATGAAACTAGAGCCACAAAGAAAAATCAAGTGGAACAGAAAAATGTTGAGTTAATCCTGCAAGATATGCAAGAGAAGAAGGGTCGGGCTTCTGCCCGAAAGGAAAGAAAGGTGAAGAAGTCACTTTCCCCTCGAGCTTCTAGAAAGAAATCAGTTGCTAGAAAGTCAAAGAAGGAGGCTTCTGCCTCATCTGATGAGTCCTTCGATGAAGATGCTGACGATTAATTTCCAATATATGATCAACGAGCTCTTCTGGACAAGCCATATCAAACCTCCTCAGCAGCAAAAGTTTCACCTCTGTTGAGAATGTCATTGAGGATTGCACATGCTATAGTCTTAGATAAACCTTCGGGTTCTGTTGCCCTGTCTACAAAGAGAAAGCTTCTGCCCGAAGGGAAAGCTACTGCTTCAGTCAAGAAAGCCAAGTCTAGTGTTCCTGCTTCCACAGAGGAACATAAATATGACTTTGATCTTATGATTGATCTCATTGAAAGTGCTGCCTATGATGCATTTGGCTCTTCCTGATGATGTTACCAAGCTGGTAACAAAACATTTCGCTGAGCTAGGAGATATTACTAAGGAACTGAATCAAACTATTGAGGACAAGAAAACCCTCGAGCAAATGAGGAGAGATCCCGGCACAGAATCTAAAAGAAAGATCCTGAACAAGGAAATTCTTGAGCTCACAAAAGCCCTCACTGTTATGAGGAATAATAAGATTGAGTGGCACTCAAGTCTGAAGATGGATGTTTCTCAGCTTTGTGATCGAAGGAATGATGAGATTAAACGTCAAGAAGATCTTGCTTGACGAAGAATACAGGAAGAGAAGTGTCAGAAAGCAAAGGCAAGAGCAAGCAAACCGAAGGCTATCAAAGATCGCTGTATTTAGAACGTTGCAACTGATGCTCCCATTGAATCAGGTGCTCCACTACAGCCGGTACCACCATCCCGTCTTCACGAGGAAAAAACCATGCAGCAAGTTGAGCCTATGGTAGTTATCGTTCCTACCTTAGTTGCTCAAGAATTTGATGTGGTGGAAATGTTTGAAGGAAATATCAAATCTTGTTTGCAATCACTCCACCTTGGAATGACTGCAACGCTGAAGGTTGCCTCGGTCTAGATGATAAAAAATTCAGGCCACCTCCTCCTGTAAATACTCATGCTGACTCACAGAAAACAATCGCTGGTTTTCCAGAAGAAGTGGAAAAGAGAGCAAAGACCAAGTCCAAGCGTGAAGCTAGAGACGCGAAGAAAAATCAAGTGGAACAGAGAATTGTTGAGTTAACCCAACAAGATATGCAAGAGAAGAAGGGTCGGGCTTCTGCCCGAAAGGAAAGAAAGGCGAAGAAGTTAGTTTCCCCTCGAGCTTCTAGAAAGAAATCAGTTGCCAGAAAGTCAAAGAAGGAGGCTTCAGCCTCATCTGATGAGTCCTCCAATGAAGATGCTCCCGATTAATTTCCAATATATGATCAACGAGCTCTTCTAGACAAGCCGTATCAAACCCCCTCGCCAGCAAAAGTTTCACCTCCGTTGAGAATGTCACCGAGGATTGCACATGCCCCAATCTCAGATAAACCTTCGGGTTCTGTTGCCGAGTCTACAAAGAGAAAGCTGCTGCTCGAAGGGAAAGCTTCTACTTCAGTCAAGAAAGCCAATTCCAGTGTTCCTGATTCCACAGAGGAACAGAAATATGACTTTGATCTTATGTTTGCTCTCATTGAAAGTGCTGGCTACGATGCATTTGGCTCTTCCTGATGATGTTACCAAGCTGGTAACAAAACATTTTGCTGAGCTAGGAGAGATTACCAAGGAACTGAACCAAACTATTGAGGACAAGAAAACCCTCGGTCAAATGAGGGGAGATGCCAGCACATAATCTAAAAGAAAGAGCATGAACAAGCAAATTCTTGAGCTCACAAAAGCCCTCACTGTTGTGAGGAATAATAAGATTGAGTGGTAATCAAGGCTGAAGATGGATGTTTCTCAGCTTTGCGATCGAAGGAATGATGAGATTAAACGTCAAGAAGATCTTGCTCGATGAAGAATACAGGAAGAGAAGTCTCAGAAAGCAAAGGCAAGACCAAGCAAACTGAATGCTATCAAAGATTGCCATATTCAAAACGTTGCAACTGATGCTCCCATTGAATCAGGTGCTCCACTACACCAGGTACCACCATCCTGTCTTCACGAGGAAGAAACCATGCAGCAAGTTAAGCCTGCAGTAGTTATCATTCCTACCTCGGTTGCTTAATAATTTGATGTGGCGGATATCTTTTTGAACAAGACTGGTAAAGAAAATGTCTTGCCCGAGCAGCAAGCCTGAGAAGAGAAAGTTGATGAAGATATTGAGATTAAGAAGGAAGTTCCATCGCCACCGAAGGATATGCACGTTGAGCCCTCCGGATCCAACAAGGAGGATGATAAGGTTGAGGGGGAGAAAAATGCTTCCCGAGGAAATACCACCTTGGTCACCTCATCTGGTGCCCCTACCCGATGGAGGTTGATCCTGCTCCTGCTTCTTCGGCTTTGCAGCCAGAATAGGAAGAAAATAAGCTGAAGAGCCCATAGCTCACAAAGAAGTTTTACCACCAGTTGTGCACCAGGAAACCGAAAGAGAAGAGTTGTGATCCAAGTGTCCGAAGAGGTTGTTGTGCCTCCTACTGTTGAATGTCCACCGAAAGAAAAGACTCTAGTGCCTGATAGTCAGAGAGCCGTTAAAGGAGTTCTAGTGAAACGAAATGAAGGTCAGACAAGTGCTTCAATGCCATCTACTCCAGAAAAGTCAAAAGGCCCCTTGCTCCACTTAAGCCCATCAATGAAAATGTGCCAGCATCTCATGATATTCTGCCATGGAAATTAGCGATGAAGAAAATCTGAAGAATCCCTAGGAAACATTTCCTCTGTTGCCTGCTGGATATGGCCCAAATGGTCTTGCATTCGATTAGCACCTTCATCTCTAGAAGCTACCATTCTTTGGGATCAGCTCGTATGAAGGAGAGAGAACTTCGCTGTCACCCAGGTTCTGGACTAAAGAGCAAGATGTGTATTATGCTTGGATTCTTTTTGGCAAGAATCAAATTTTCAATCACAAGATATTGAACTTCGCTGAGCTCGAAGAAATGCCCTGTTTCCACCATGCAATAGAGCATATTGAACATTCCCTCATGAAAGGTTTTATGCCCTTCAATCATGCCTGGAATCGAGAGGTAATCCATCCATTCTATGCTACACTGTACACCTCAGGAGAACCTGGAGATATCTCAACTTGGATTCTCGAATGGATGACTGGAAGGGAAAAGATCAATTGCTCGGCAGGTTAGTTTTTGGCTATGATAAATCTTCCTCGATGTGAGTTTGAAAAAGATCGAGAACACATGCTGCATTATTGGAAAGTGTCCGAAGCATAGCTTCACATGCTGATGGACCCCAATTTGGTTGGAGATGAATGTGTTGATGTTGACATCAAGAAGTTGGCCTATGACAACAAAGTGATGTTTCACATCCTATGCAATTCTCTCGCGTGAACAAATAGACCAAATTCTATCAACGGCATCATGGGAAATGCTCTTCTGGCCATCTCTCAAGGAATCCGATTCGATGTTCCGGATCTTTTCATTCGCAATATGGCACGTGCTCCTGATAGCCCCTAATAATTGAAGCCATATGCTCCTTGGATCATTTTTGCAATTGAACAACTCATCAATGAAAAAAATCTTCTGGGCTCATGTTCCGAATGTTTTCATGCCACCAGTATGTGACACTCTCTGTATGGTGAAGGATATTGGAAAAAGGAAGGAACCTGTTAAAGCTGGTGGAACTGCATCTACGTCTGAAAATGCTCTAAAGGTTAAGAAAGCCATAGTTGAAATCCCTCGTGAAGCGAATCTATCTTTGGATGAGATTTGCATTCGCACCCAAGCTTTGGAAAGTCACATTAAGCTTGATAGAAAGGAAAAGCTGGAGCTGATGACAGAGTTAAATTTGCTCTGTAATTATGCTCGCCAAACACTTCTGCATGAGAAGGAAGCAAAGAAGTGCTCCTAGACTCTTCTAAGGCAACATTATTCTCGCAAGCAGTTGGCTGCCAAAGGCGTCAAGAAGGATTATGACTATCTGGATTTACTTCTTCTTCCTCCCATCCAAAGACAAACTCTAAGCTCCCTCAGAGTTATGCATCAACTGATCTATTGTTTGTCAGACACGATGATAAAATTGAAGACACTACTGGAACACTCATTTACAAGCCGGATGTTCATCACACCAGTTCCTCAAAATCCCATGATGCTACTCCTGCTTTGGCCTCGACCATTCCTTGCTCTACGGATTCTGATTTGTCGAGCAGTTTTATTATGATTCTGAGGACACTCCGGGAGAGTAGTTCCTCATATATTTTCTCTTTTTTCTTGACACTTGTTGAGAAAAGGTTGGAGAAGTACATCGAGTGATAGATTATCGAGGTATTTGCAGGATGTTTTATTCGCCATTTGCTTCTCCATAGTCGAACATTTTGGTTTCCCCTCAAACAATTTGCTTGACGAACTTATCGCACCACCTGTGGTTCTAAAACACTCGGTCGCCATGTAATGTTAATAACCACCCTGTCGGGGATATACCCCGCGGTATGACCCGGCCGGAGATATGACCCGGCTGGGACATGATGTTTCATTGGTGACCCAACAGATTATAAGCCGGCGGGAACAGTTAAGCATTGTGAGCCGGCAGACACAGTCATATAACCCGACAGACACAGTTATGTAACCCGGCAGACACAGTCATATAACCCGGCAGACACAGTCATATAACCCGGCAGACACAGTCATGTAACCCTGCAGACACAGTCATGTAACCCAGCAGACACAACCATATAAGCCAGACAGTTAAGCCGACAGATGTTAAGCCAGATGGTAAGCCGGATGGTAAGTCAGATCGTAAGCCAGACCGTAAGTCAGATTGTAAGCCAGACCGTAAGTCAGATTGTAAGCCACATTGTAAGAAGCCCAAGATGTTAAGAAGCCCATGGTGAGAAGCCCATGGTAAGACGTCAAAATAGGTTAAGTCTTAAGTCCGAATTGGACTCTACATGTAACCCACCCCTTCAGCTTATATAAGGAGGGGCGGGGCACCCCAAGAGGAGAGGTTGAATAAGGGCCAGGTTAGACATAACTAGGAGAGTCGGCTTACGGCAACTCCTCTCATGAGCATAATGAGACCTAGGCACAAACAACATGTAGGGTTCTTACCGGATGATGCTTCCCGGGGCCCGAAGCTGTCTAAACTCTTATCTTGTGTTGCGTCTCTCGATTCCGCTCAACCCCTCTCAAGATACCACATAGATGCGTTGGCCTCATGACTAAGTCCTCACACTAGGACATCTGACGTGACAATTCCACGACACACCCCCTGCAATATTATTTGCTTCCAACTATATGTTTGTAGTACTATAGAAAGTTGTCTCCCTTGCTATCATTATCCTTGATAATTATCTATCGCACAGGGAAAGCAGTAGTCCTACAAGGGGAACAGGAAATCATCGAGTGATAGTACAAAATTGGAGAAGTACATTGAATACTATATGAACTATATCTCCTATGGTTGGATAGGCTATGATTGTTATCATTCATTATCTAACCTTGCAGGAAGAGAAAGTCAGCCTAAGCTTTAATCTCTTATGTTGTGAAAGCCATCTATTTGACTAACAAAGTGTTTTCCTCCAAATTATCCCTCATATTATCCTTGATGTAGGAAAACCAAATCTAAAGCATATCCACTTCGAGCAATATACTCATGTTTACCATGCTCTATTCATATTCAAACACTTAACTTGCAGGAAACTTACATCTCGTGTGCATTCAAATTGTGTTATGAGAAAACCTTCATGACACATCCATTGTCAAAAATTCTTTCAAAGTATATACTATATCCATCTAATTCCTTTCAAAGATTGTTTGACAGGAATTACCTCAGACACTGTCAAGTGCATTGAAAGAAGTCGAAATTGAGATCATATGTCAATGACACTCATATGAAGATTCACCTCACATCCTTTCGATTGAACTACGCACTCAAACGAGGCATATCTTCAGGGGGAGTGTTTTTATCTTCGTAAAATTATCTCTCGTCTTTCATTATACTTTGCATTACATTCCATTCATTATATATCCTCCGATGTGATCTGTTTTGTCAACAATCGTCAAAAAAGGGGGAGATTCTTGGTGCAATTTCTGCCTACCTTTATTTTGGAGATTGTTGACAGAAACAGGTCTGGACTGATTTGTTTGCTAGTGCATACAGAGAGAAATAATCCATACAGAACCGAAGAGAATGCTGTCTCCGGTACTAAGTTCGAGGAACTTCATCGAAGTACATCTGCATTGCAGGGCAAAACGAGCTATATTTGTTGAAGTCATATAGATGAGAAGAATGATGTGAATGAATTAACCCCTCAAAGGTTTACTGCTGAGGAGAAGCATATGTTTTGGTAAGGTCGTCCGAAGGAATTGACTGCAGCGAATGGAAACCGAAGATAAAGTGAATATGTAGTATTCATTTCGTTCTTCTTCTTTTATTTATTTGCGTCATAGTACCTTCGTACTATTAATAGGGGTATAGGTTCTCAAAGCTTAGATCCGTTGTGATGCTGAGCCCAAAACCTATAAAAGATGCGACTGAAATCTCTTTATCCTCTGAATGATTACCTGGCAGCAGTAGACGTTGTTCTTTGTGCTGCAGGAGATATCTTCTGAACTGAGGAGTTAGTGTTACTTGCTCTGCAAGTAATGTTATTGTTGTGCTCCAATTTCTGACGAGTCATCGGCTACTCCTTGTGTCCAATTTGGTCATTTCCCTTCAGGGAATCTTTGGCTATAAATAGCCACCCCGCTCCAACATTGTCCATGGGCTGCTCCGCTTGAGATTTCTGAGAAGATTGATTTGAGCAACCCCTCTCCGAGTGATTTGAGTTTGAGATCCACCGTGAGAAAAATCAAGAGCCCAAACTTAGACAATAGTTTAGCATCACAGGGGTTCTGAGTTAGAGTTCGTGTACCTGTTACTCTTGAGAGTTGCCCTCTCTCGACGGATAGGTTTCCCCTCGAGTGTTGAAGACTTGTTGTCTTCACCAAGATATATCTTCAGCAACCAAGAGTAATTGTGGTTCGCGAAGGTCGACCGAAGGTTTGGAGATCGCGGACAAGGATCTACCACGAGTGGAATCAACTAGAGTCTGATTAGCTTTGAGTTGTAACAGAATAGGGTGAAGATAGTTTGTCTTCCATGTTAAGTCACAGCCCCTCCAACCAGACATAGCCCTTTGGCAGAAGGGTGAACTAGTCTACCAAATCTCTCTGTCGCCATCGAGCACCACTGGTTCAATCTACTTTACTGCATTTCATTCAGCAGTTTACATTCGTGCTCTATGTCGATAGTTTTTTCGATCATTAACATCTATTGTAGTTTACTTTAACATCTGTCTTTGCTATCAGTCACTTGAGTTCAACCTCATATCTCATCCTATTGCATATTCATCATTCTATTTATCCATAGTATCTCATACAACCTGCATCATGTTTTGTTTCGTTCTACTGCATTTATTTGCATGTTGCATTATTCTCATCGTTGTTATACCCGCGATTTCCCAAGCTCGTACTATCGTCACTTCCTTCATCGAGGAATATGCTTCCAAAGACAATGATTGATTTAGTTCATGTGCCTGTTTACTTTATTCTATTGTTGTGATTGCGGTCGATTTTAGAACATTCAAAATTATTTTTGGATCTCCCATTCACCCCTCCCTCTGGTCGATATACTCAGGGTCCTAACATAATGGCAGATGTGTAGCTTCGTTCTGATGGCTCTCTTAGAGAGTATGTGGGCATGAAGGGGTATAAATAGAATTTACCCTAAATCCAACCATTACACACTTTTGTCTCAACTCGGTGACACCGATCCGAAAACTCGGCAAGACCAACCTATGTAAAATATATGAATATTGGGCTTTTTGGTGGGACTGAAGTGAGAATCTCGATGGCACCAAATTGTGATGACCTAAGTGAGACTGCATTTCGGTAATTCTGTTTTTTTCAACTCCGCGATTCGAAAGTGAAGCAACAAGGTTACAAAAACTTGGTCAGTCCAAATCAGTGAGACCGAAACTTTAGGGTTTGTCTATGTCAGTGTATAGGATCAACTCGGTGAGTACGGATGGGATGTATTCGGTGGGACCGAGTTGACTATTTTGGGTTTGGACATATATGAATTTGGGAAAGTAGTTGAGGGTTTTTGCAGGAAATCATCAAGCACTTAAGCAATTGAGTCATGATCAAAACCTCATCCTCTTTTAATAGTGTTGGCTTTCCTATGGACTCAATGCGATCTTCGATCACTTAACCAAAAATGTTGAGTCTTGAAGCTTTGCCCATCCATGTCCTTTGCATTTTGAGGCGTCCACATTCTCATGTCCTTGCCATGCCAATCAATGATCTTTTTTGTAATCTATTTTGAATAAGCATTAGATCAATGATATATATCTTGTTATGAATTACCAAAACCACACGAGGCTTAGTTGCACTTTTAACACCTCCATCGCTTGTTGATACTGTGTGGGTTCACGTTCTTCTAAGATGAATATTACATTGTGAAACCATTCGCGAGGTTCAATAACTCTTCTTGGCTTACATGGTTCAGTTATAGTCTTAACTTGAGTTTCTACAGCTTGTGTAGTAACTTCCAATTCAATCGTGGAGACAACTTTTGGAACAAATTTTTATTTGTTTGTCCAACTTACTTTCGCCGGAGATTTAGCGATCTTGTCAAGTTGTACTATCCTCCCACTTACTTCTTTAGTGAGAAAAACTTCTTTCGAGAAAGTGTCCATTCTTTGCGACAAACATTTTGTCCTTGTACTTTTGGTAGAAGGAATACCCAATTGTCTCTTTGGGATAACCTACAAAGTAACATTTGTCTGCTTTGGGATCGAGCATTCTAGAACTCGTATGGTGTCATCTCGCCCGAGCTCCAGTTACTTTGAGATACCTACCATCGACGGAGCTGAGTCATGGGAGCAAAGATGGTTATGTGCCACCAACATTGTCGAGGATCATTGAAAGGTCGCCATGCATGTCTCTGCTGACATCACGTGCTAATAGAGACCGGAGTGGAGCTGAAAGAAAGATTTTGAGCCCGAAACTGGCCTCCTGATCCAAGCGGTCTTTGAGGTGCACAAGAGAGGGTTAGCAGGTAACCATCTCGTGAACACATGGGTGGAGAGGAACATACCTCCCCTTTGCTCTAGTGCTTCCCCTATGTTTTAGTATAGGGGCCTAGATGATCCGGATCATCTGCTTAAGAGGGAATTCAGAGAAAGCGAGGTCAAGGCCTGCATGCGTCTGAGAAATGGTCTCCCGCTCGGGGACATACATAAGGGACTTACCCTCGAGCCCTTTAGTCCAGCAAACACGCGCTCGCTGGTAAGACAAAGAGGTGATGAACTCTTATATTTTTCCTTTGTCAGCGTGCCACATGGTGCGGACTTCTCGCTGATCTTTTTTATTTGCGCTCAAATTGCTAGCGTTTGTTGATCTCATCTCGAATGCTACACAACCCTGAGGGCATGCCTAGCGCTATACGACATTTAGCACGGGCGTAGTTCTGAGGCCAGTTATGAGCCCATGGCGAGTGGGCTTTCGAATGATGTGCACTCTAAAGGCCGCCTCGAGAGTGGGGCATTGATTGAGAGCATGGTTAATAGCACAGCCGGCTGGTGGCTATAAACCACAACCACATCATCTATAAAGCCTTCACATATAGTAGACTGGCTTTTAGGTTGGCTATAAGACTGGCCCTAATAAATAGGTAGACATTTAATAATTTCATGTGTATATCACCTCTTGTGATCCAATATAAACAACATCTCTGTGGCCATTTCAGTCAACATGTCTCTTGTTGGACTAATGGTTTTATCCAATGCATTTCAGACAAGTTCAACAATGGCGTGGAATGGACAAGAGGATGTGGAACCCCTTCAAAATGCTAAGGACACATATTTTAAAAATCTCAAGACTCTTCATTTCTATTTTAGTGATCCAAGAGCACATTGAGTCCATAGGAAAGCCAATACTATTAAAAGGGGATGAGGTGTTGCTTAATGTTCTACTTGCTGAAAATGCTTAATGATATTGCTCCAAGCCGTCAACCACTTTCTCATTACAAATATGTCCAAACTCAAAGTAAAACTCGGCCCCACCGAATCATCCTATCCGGAGCCACCAAGTTCATATGACATAGCCACTGCCACACACTCTAAACAGTTCGGTCACACCGATACAGATCTCAGTCTCATCAAGATGGCCTTGCAAACACTCTGTGACTTGTTGCATTATTTTTGTCTCACTGAATCATGCAATCGGTCCCACTGAATTTGCTTGACATTCTCTCTATTGCCTTATTGCTTCACTTCGGTCTAACCGAGTTGATGCAATCGGTGCCACCGAGTTGATATTTGCCCTAAGCCCTAGCACATCAATTCCACCGAGTTGTTCCAGTCGGTCCCACCGAGATTCCTAACACTCACATTCTAAACTAAATCGGTCTCACCGAGTTCTTCTATTTGGTCTAACCGAGTTGGGTCAAATGTGTGTAACGGTTGGATTTTGTGTGGAGGCTATATATACCCCTCCACCCCCTTTTCCATATGTGAGAGAGCCATCAGAACGTGCCTACACTTCCAGCATACATTTTTTGAGAGAGAACCACCTACTCATGTGTTGATATCAAGATATTCCAATCCTACCACAAGAATCTTGATTTCTAGCCTTCCCCAAGTTTCTTTCCACTTAAATCATCCTTCCAACATTTCCAAATCTGTGAGAGAGAGTTGAGTGTCGGGGAGACTATCATTTCAAGCATAAGAGCAAGGAGTTCATCATAAACACACCATCTATTACCTTTTGGAGAGTGGTCTCTCCTAGATTGGTTAGGTGTCTCTTGGGAGCCTTCGTCAAGATTGTGGAGTTGAACCAAGAAGTTTGTAAGGGCAAGGAGATTGCCTAGTTCATGAAGATATACCCGAGTGAGGCAATTCCTTTGTGGACGATGGCCATGGTGGGATAGACAAGGTTGCTTCTTTGTGGACCCTTCATGGGTATAGCTCTCCGTGGACTCATGCAACTACTAACCTTCATGGGTTGAAGCCTCCAACAACATAGATGTACGATAGAACCACCTACCGGAAACACGCCAAAAATCTTTGTGTCTTCATTGCATTTGCACAATCGAATCCCATCCCTTAACTTTCTTGCAAATAGCATGCTTTACTCTTTTCGCTGCTCATAATCTTGTCATGCTTGCTTGAAATGTATTGTGAATGTTTAAATTTTTGCTTAAACTCCACCTTAACTTGAAGAACCTAAAAATTGCCACTTTTACTCGTTGAGGGGCTAATCACCCCCCTCTAGACCCCTCGTCTCGGTCCTTTCCATTGGTATCAGAGCTTTGCTCTCCATTGCTTTGGTTTAATCACCATTGGAGGAAAATGGATGAGTCTACGATCGGGAGTATTAGACATAGACTGCCTATGCTTGACAGAGAGTTCTATAGTTCATGGAAGAATGAGATGCTTGAGATTTTAAATTAATATAATTTGAACAAGTATATTACTAGCCCTTATGTGCCCCATGGATCCTTTGCATCCTACCCTCGATGAGTATCTTGACATGACCCACAATCTTAGAACTATTGGTGTTACCATGAGAGGATTGCCTAGAAATTTCCTTGTATGCATGCCTAGATTTGAATGTGCCTATACTATATGGAAATATCTTGAGGAGCACTTTCTAAACTATTCCTTGAAAAATCTAGTCAGATTCTTCAAAAGTCAATTGCTTTTCAAAATATGGATACTAGTGATCCTAAATTTGATGATTGTCTATTTGAGGTCGTGACCTTATGCGTGCCAAAGGAGATGTTGGAGTCATTAGTAGCATCATTTTGCAAGTTATTAGAATTCATAAGCATGGACATTGTCATGGTCATACATCTAATGAATCACTCTATCTAGGTGATGATCATTCACATGATGATGTTGAGCATGGACATTATGATGAGGATGATGATAGTGACTTTGATCTTAATGAGTCTATGAGACACTTTGGTCTTACGGCTAATCTTCGTGGTTACATTGCCGGAGAAAAGGAATGCGTTCTTGATAGTGGATGTACTGATCATATGACCGGAGATAAGGACAAGTTTCGTGAGCTTTCTGAGAACGACGGTCCCTAAAAGTATGTCACTTTTGGTGACAACTCCAAGGGTAAGGGAGTTGACCTTGGTAAGGTGGTCATCTCCCATGATCGTTCCATCCAGAATGTTATGCTTGTTGAATCTCTTGGTTATAGTCTACTTTCCGTACCTAGACAAGCTGACTTCAGTTTCAATGTTCTATTTACTGAAGTAGATTGCCAAGTGTTTCGAAGAGATAATTATAATATGGTCCTTACCGGTATTCCTAGAGGTGACCCATACATTGTCAATTTCACTAAATCTTCTAAAGGTTGGTTATGGCATAGAAGGTTAGGTCATGTGGGTATGCGAAATATTGATAGCTTATTAAAGGTGATCATATCATTAGTGTTAAAGATGTCATATTTTATAAGGATAGAATTTATAGTGCTTCTCATGCAGGAAAAAAAGGTTGGAGGAAGTCATCCCATGAAGAACATCATGAGCACAAAAAGACCGCTTGAACTACTTCATATGAATTGATACGTCCATTTTGCATCATGCTTTTATATTGATATTTATTGCATTATGGGCTATTATTACATGTTATATAACAATACCTATGCCTTTTCTCTCTTATTTTATAAGGTTTACTAGAAGAGGGGGAATGCCGGCAGCTGGAATTCTCGACTGGAAAAAGAGAAAATATTAGAGACATATTCTGCAAAACTACAAAAGTCCTGAGACTTCACGGAGAATTTTTTGGAACATATAAAAATATTGGGCGAAGAAAGCACCAGAGGGGGCCCACCTGCGATCCACAAGGGTGGAGGGCGCGCCCTACCCCTTGGGCGTGCCCTCCGGTCTTGTGGGCCCCCTTGCAGGCCCCGATGCCGTCTTCTGCTATATGGTGTGTTTTGACCTGGGAAATATCAGAAGGAAGATTTCAGGACAAAGCACCGCCGTCTCGAGGCAGAACCTGGGCAGAACCAATCTAGCGCTCCGGTGGAGCTGTTCTGCCGGGGAAACATCCCTCCGTGAGGGGGAAATCATCGCCATCATCATCACCATTGATCCTCTCATCGAGAGGGGGTCAATCTCCATCATCATCTTCACCAGCACCATCTCCTCTCAAACCCTAGTTCATCTCTTGTATCTGATCTCTCTCAAAACCTCAGATTGGTACCTCTGGGTTGCTAGTAGTGTTGATTACTCCTGAAGGAAATGCTAGTTGGTTTATTTGATGGAAGATCATATGTTCAGATCCTTAATGATAATTAATACTCCTTTGATTATGAACATGAATATGCTTTATGAGTAGTTATGTTTGTTCCTGAGGACATGGGAGAAGTCTTGTATAAGTAATCATGTGAATTTTGTATTCGTTCGACATTTTGATGAGATGTATGTTGTCTTTCCTCTAGTGGTGTTATGTGAACATCGACTACATGACACTTCTCCGTGATATTGGCCTAGGGGAAGACATTGGGAAGTAATAAGTAGATGATGGGTTGCTAGAGCTATAGAAGCAAACCCTAGTTCATGTGTTGCTTCGTAAGGGGCTCATTTGGATCCATATGTTTCATGCTATGGCTAGGTTTACCTTAATTCTTATTTTGTAGTTCCGGATGCTTTTGATAGGGGTTAATCATAAGTGGGAGGCTTCTCCAAGGAAGGGAAGCACCCAAGCACCGGTTCACCCACATATCAAATTATCAAAGTAACGAACGCGAATCATATGAGCATGATGAAAACTAGCTTGACAGTAATTCCCATGTGTCCTCGGGAGCGCTTTGCTTTATATAAGAGTTCATCCAGGCTTGTCCTTTGCTACAAAAAGGATTGGGCCACCTTTCTACACCTTATTTACTTTTGTTACTTGTTACCCATTATGAATTATTTCATCATACAACTATCTGTTACCGATAATATCAGTGCTTGCAAAGAATACCTTGCTGAAAACCGCTTGTCATTTCCTTCAGCTCCTCGTTGGGTTCGACACTCTTACTTACCGAAAGGACTACGATAGATCCCCTATACTTATGGGTCATCAAGACTCTTTTCTGGCGCCGTTGCCTAGGAGTGAACGCCTTTGGTGAGTGGAATTTGGTAAGGAAACACTTATGTAGTGTGCTGAAATTTACTATCACTTTTTACTATGCAAAATAATCCTTTGAGGGGCTAGTTCGGGGTATCTTCACCTCGACCGGAAGAGCGAAGAGTTTCTCCTCAACCTACTGCACCTACTGAAAATATTTATTATGAAATTCCTTCGGGTATGATAGAGAAATTGCTAGCTAATCCTTATAGAGGAAATGGAACATTACATCTCGATATGCACCTAATCTATGTGGATGAAGTTTGTGGTTTATATAAGCTTGCAGGTATGCCCGAGGATGTTGTCAAGAAGAAGGTATTCCATTTATATTTGAAGGTAAAGGCATTGAAATGGTTTAGGCTATGTGATGATATTGGATCATGGAACTACAGTAGATTGAAATTGGAATTGCATCAAAAGTTTTATCCTATGCATCTAGTTCATCGTGATCAGAATTATATATATAGTTTTTGGCCTCGTGAAGGAGAAAGTGTCTCTCAAGCTAGGCGGAGGCTTAAGTCAATGTTATATTCATGCCTGAATCATGAGCTCTCAAGAGAAATTATTATTCAAAATTTTTATGCTCGGCTTTCTCATAATGATTGATCCATGCTCGATACTTCTTGTACTGGTTCTTTTTTGAAGAAGACTATTGAATTCAGATGGGATTTATTAGAAAGAATTAAATGCAACTCTGAAGATTTGGAACTCGGTGATGGTAAGGAGACAGGTATAAACCTTAAGTTTCATTGTGTTAAATCTTTTATGGCTACCAATGCTTTTCGTGATTTTAGCACTAAATATGGACTTGACTCTGAGACTGTATCTTCTTTTTGTGAATCATTTGCTACTCATGTTCATCTCCCTAAGGAGAAGTGGTTTAAATATCATCCTCCCATTGAAGTTAAAGTAGTAGAACCTATTAAATTTGAAGAAGAAACTATTACTTATAATGTTGATTCTATTGTTCCTACTGCTTATATTGAGAAACTACCTTTTCCTGTTAGAATAAAGGATCACACTAAAGCTTCAACCGTGGTTTGTAAGAGTTACACTAGAACACCTACATCCCATGAACAAATTAAAGTTGAACCTAGTATTGCTATGGTGATCTTTTGGTCGATAATATTGATGGGCATGTTATTTATTTCTGCGATGAAGCTGCTAGGATTCTTAAACCCGATACTAAAGATAAACATAGACCTGTTGCTGGCATGCCTGTTGTTTTCTCTAAAATTGGAGATCGTTGTCGGTGTTCTGGATACGGGGGTACCCAGACATTCCTGCCCGTAGCCCGCGGCGTGGTTCCACCGAAGGCCTGGGACGGCCCAGTTTTGACATCGACAACCCAAGACCCTCGCGAGGGGCCAAGCCTCGCGAGGCAGATGACACCAAGACCTCCAAGGGGATCAGCGTCCTTAGGCTGGCTCCCGAGGAGCGGGGATTTCTATGCAAGGATCACCTCATGAGGTTCGGGTGACGCGATCCATGAAGATCGATGCCAGGTGGGTGCCAGCGAGCGCAGTGTACCGGTTTCCTCTTTGGTGCAAAGAAGGCAAGCAGGAGGCATGGAGTCCCAAGGAAGCAACCAAAGGTTTCCATTCCTATCCAATAAGACAAATACCGCTAGGGCGGCAGGACGGAGGTCATCACCGACCCCACCGCAGTGTCATGACCAGAGGCTTTTGCAGGCGAAGACCACTTTAGTTAGGATAAGATGTACTTGTTGTCTCCCTTCAAATTTGGTCGTTGTGGGATCCCTTCCCATCTCCATTCGGGAAGAGGACCAAGGCCACTATAAATAGGATCTAGCCACCACCATGGATGGGGAGGAACGACATCCACTCCACCCTCACCAGCTCACTTGAGCCCAAGAACACACCTCCTGAGGTTGTTCCCCATTGTACTAGTTCATCCTCAGCCCCTCGAGGCAAATCCACCACAAAGAAGGAGTAGGGTTTTACACCGCAAGGTGGCCCAAACCTGGGTAAATTTCTATGTCCCATTTCCTTCGAGCTCGACGCGCTAGGCTATGAGATTGGCGAGTCGGCAGACTGGGGAGAGTGAGATCTTCGCACGCACCCCAGAGTTTGAACCTCTCAATGGTTTGCGGAACCTGAAATCTGACATTTGGCGTGCCACATAGGGGTGCTTCGAAGATCCGCCACTCCGTCTGCTGTGCTCCACTGCCGGCTCCCATGGCAGGCGCCCCACCGTCGACTGGACCTTCTTACACCTTTGGGGGAGCCATGGGACTCCGGGCTTTCACCCCCACCCGGCGGCGGGTGCAGTGGCCACCCAAGTTCAGGCTGGAGTCGCAGCCCCGCTACAACGGCGCGGCAGATCCGGCTGGCTTCCTCCAAGCGTACGAGGAGGCAGTTTGGGCAGCCGGCGGGGACGACAAGGTCATGGACAACTGGCTCCCCATGGCCCTCGTGGGTGTGCCATGCGCTTGGCTGCTCAACTTTCTAGAGTCTTTTGTGGCCTCCTGGGAGGAGTTATGCAGCCTCTTCATCACGCACTTCGCGGCGCCGCCACAGACCTCCTCGGTGGCTCGCAAGCGCCACCCTCGTACCGCCAAGTCAAGCAGTCCTTTCACCAAGTGGGTGCCGCCTGCGGGCAGGCAGGGGCTCCCCGGGATGGGCGGCGCCCAAGGCCAACCTCACCTTCAATTTGGAGGACCACATCGCTTCCACAGTGGGTGCAAGCATGCTCCTGATGCTCTACACCCCCACCATCTGCAACGTGGCAGTCACGAAGACCCTCATCAATGGTGGAGCCGGCCTCAATGTGCTCCATATGGAGGAATTCGGCCTACTTCATGTATCATATGGCCGGCTCCGCCCCACCAAGCCCTTCTCCGGGGTCGGCCACGGCTCCACCAGCCCCCTGGGGCAAATCCACCTCCCTGTCACCTTTGGGACCCGTGACAACTACCAAACCAACCTTATCGACTTCGACATCACCTAGATCGGCCTCCCGTACAATACCATCCTCGAGTACCCAGCCCTAGCCAAGTTCATGGCACCAACTCACCCAGCCTACAACCTCATGAAGATGTCGGGGAGCAGCGGCGTCCTCACGGTGGCAGGGGACACCGAAGACGCACTACTGGCCCTCAAGCTTACTTTCAAAACCGCGGTGGCCACGCAGTCGAGTGAGAAAGGAACCCGTAGGACACTGGGGCTGCGCCAGCCAAGAAGAAGCAGTTGTTTTATCAAGATTGAGCCGAGACGAAACAAGTACCAGTTGACGAAGATAGAGCGTCGGGCGCCTCCTTCACCATAGGTGTCGGCCTCTCCCGGACCAGAAAAAGGGGTTGGTCAACTTCTTGCGCACCAACAAGGAAGTGTTCGCATGGGAGCCCAAGGACCTGGTTGGAATCCAGAGGGGGATAATCGAGCACCACCTGAGGGTGTTCCCAAATATGCGCCCGGTGAAGCAGAAGGCACGGTGGCAGTCCACCGAGAAGCAAGCACTCATCATCCAAGAGACCTGCCAGCTGCAGGATGCCGGCGTCATTCAGGAGGTGCGGTACTCGGAGTGGCTAGCGAACCTGGTCATTGTCCCCTAGAAGGGCGGGAAGGAGCGCATGTGCGTCGACTTCACCAACCTCAACAAGGCTTGCCCTCAAGACCCCTTCCCGCTCCCGCGCATCGATCAGATCATCGACTCCACCACCAAGTGTGATCTGCTGTGCTTTTTGGACGCCTTCTCGGGCTACCACCAGATCAAGATGGTTGTGCAAGATGTGGAGAAGACGGTGTTCCTGACCCCATGCAGGGTGTATTGCTACATCTGCATGTCGTTCAGACTGCGTAATGTTGGAGCCACCTTTAAACGGCTAATGCATATCCCTCTGGGCCAACAGCTCGGGAGTAACGCTGAGGCTTACATCGATGACATAGTAGCAAAGTCTCAGAAGCCAAGGACCCTGATAGGGGACCTGGAGAAAACATTTGCCAGCCTGCACAAGGTGGACCTGTGGCTCAACCCTGAGAAGTGTGTGTTTGGCGTCCCCTCCGGCAAGCTGCTTGGTTTCCTGGTGTAACACAGAGGAAACGAGGCGAACCCGGAGAAAGTCAAGGCCATAGAAGACATGAGCCCGCCAAAAACCCTCAAGGATATGCAGAAGCTGGCGGGCTGTGTGACCTTGCTGGGGCGCTTCATCCCCAAGTTAGGTGAACGTGCCCTCCCTTTCTTCAAGCTGATGAAAAGGAAAGGGTCGTTCGAGTCGACCCCTAGAGCTGATGCGGATTTCCAAGACCTAAAGAGATACCTCACTAGCCCACCGGTGATGATGGCACCACGCCCCTTCGAGCCCTTGGTGCTCTATTTGGCTGCCGCGCCTCACTTCGCTAGCGCCACTCTGGTGGCGATGAGAGAAGAGCGCCCGACCGAGGGCCCATGGCGGGGCGCCTTGGCGCCGTGCAAGCCGCTGCAGCCCCAGGATGGTGCTCCTGAGGCATCAACTGCACCACCGAACAATGTCACTCCTGAGGCCCCAACCGACCCCCAGCCAGCGGGGCCTCTAAGGTTGTGGACGATGCCGCAAACAGCAAGACTCTTGAAAACCAGCACTCTCAAGAGATACAAGATCTTGCCAGTGCATCCTCCCTCGCCGAGCATCCGGTCTACTTCGCCAGCATGGTTCTACGGGAGGCGCAGGCGGGCTAACCCATGCTGCAAAAGCTCTTGCTCGCGCTCCTCATCGCCTCCCGGAAGTTGCGCCACTACTTCCAGGGCCACTCCATCAGGGTCGTCTCAGCCTACCCACTGGAGAGGGTACTTCAGAGCCCTAACACTGTCGGAAGGGTCGCAGAGTGGAACATTGAGTTGCACGCGTTCCAGCTGGAGTTCAGCCCCACCAGGGTCATCAAGGGTGCGGCCCTTGTAGATTTCATGGCGGAATGGACTGGCGCCCCTGACCGCGAAATATGCGAGGATTGCTCCCTCTTGACTGGAGACGAGGCGCTGGACGGGTGGATCATGGACTTCAACGGTGCATTCGCGCGTTAGAGCGCGGGGGATGGAGCAGTGCTCATCTCACCCACCAAGGACAAGATCTACTCTGCTGTTCAACTCTGCTTCCAGCAGGGCGAAAAGGTCTCCAACAACATTATAGAGTATGAGGGCTTGATTGCCGGCCTCAGAGCTGCAGCGGTGCTGGGGGTGAAGCGCCTCACCATCAGGAGTGATTCCCAGCTCCTCGTCAACTTCTCCGACAAAGAGTACACCCCGAAGGACGAGCACATGGAGGCGTATCTGGAAGAAGTAGGTAACATGGAAAAACAATTCTCGGTCTTGGAACTACAACACGTGCCACGAGGCATGAACAAGCAGGCGGACGACATCGCCAGAAGGGTGTCACATCCCTAGAGTTTGTTTGTAACTAGTGGCTTTGCATCCATGCATCATGTCCAAATTTCATGAAAATTGGAATTGAGGAATCTTCAAAAGCCTCAGATAACCTCTAAAAATAACCAACATTTAAATCTCATCAAATGAGTCCAAGAAAATGTTCCTGTTCTTCTGAAAAATTATTGGCATGAGGTAAAATGCAAACCAATATTTTTGGAGTGACTGAAATATTTATTTTGGGCCTTTTGAATTAAATCAATGACATATTTGAGTTGGATTTATTTCTATTATATAAGAAATAAAGCCCAAACATTTTTGTAAGTTGCATGTGACCTTGGGCTAGTCCTGAGATCACATAACAATTTACAGAAAGTTTATAAATCATTTGATATTCTAAATCAAATCAAAACAAAATAACAGAAATAGAAAACAGGAAAGAGAGATAGACAGAGAAGTACCTGGCGCTCACCTCTCAGCCCACCGGCCGAGCTCCTGTTTCGGCCCAGGCCACCACCGCCTGGCTCCCTGTCGCCTTCCTCCTCGCGCCAGTAGGCAGGAGCGCGTGCCCCACGCGTGTGGCCACACGCCGGCCACCTCCTCCCTGCCTGGCTGCCTCCTCCTCCCCCTGGACGTCTCCCGCAACGCCATGCCACCCCCTGGAACTCTCTCGCTCTTCCCCCCTGCTCTCTCCCTCGCCGTTCCCCATCCAACCCGAACGGGTTCGTCGCTGCCGTTCGCCACCACCGTAGCCACCGCCTCCCCCTTGCTTCTCTGAATGGTCCAGAGGCTCCTCCTCGACCCCCTCATTCTTCCACCCCAAGCCACGCCACTGCGGGTGATAGAGGCAAAGGTGTCCCGTCTTTCGATGAGATGATGGATATCGCTTTGGTGGAAGTCGACTTTGACGATCCGACTACGAACGTGCGAGGACGTCGCGCCTTAGCAATCGCTAAACCAACTTCGAGAGGTTATTGACCACGCCGGAGCACGATCAACCTGACCACGAGGGTCTATTTCCTGCGAGCAAACGAAGAACAAGCAAGAAACTAAGATTGCAATCTGGATATTGCGAATATAAGATGAAAGCTTTATTGATCAAGGTGGGGTTCTGTGACGCCTTTGTCTGGTCGTTGAACACAAACGAAGTACGCGAAGTTGCAGCTGTGGCGAACTTTTAATCTAAACAAAACCCAAAGTCTAAAAGATGCCCTAAGGGCTGTATATATGGAGGAAGAGGGGGGAATTTAGTGGCCCTTGGTGGAGGGGTCCGAAATCAACCCTATCTCTTGTTTCCCCACACATACGGACTCTAAAAATAGCCTATACTTATGTATTTCGAAATTACATGGGCCTGGCCCAATAATAAGGTGAGCAGCACCTAAAATAGCCTCAGGACGAAATTTATGAAGTGGCATCTTGTATATTTCATCCAAGGCTTCATGCACCCATTATGGTGGCTTCAAAGTCCTGAAATCATCACTTGTAACTCCGTTCTTGTTCCCCTTGCGCATGCCATCATCTCCATGCTTGTTCTTGCTCCAATGTTCATCCTTCTCCAAGCTAGGCCCTTCATTTGTAAGCAAAACAAATGTATCCAATTTAGGCAGCATCATATTCTCATGAACATTAGAATCATTACCAAGAAACGAAAGTACCTGGTAATTTAGTTGGCGTGCACGAGCTCTAGTAATTGGTCCAGTATGTATAGCAGCAGGGGCTGTGGGTGTAACAATTGTATTGATGTCCTCATCATCCTCCCCTTCTTGAAATGAAGTCGTCCTCGACGGAAGTTCATCTTCCTCACCCAAATAAGGCTTCAAATCTGCAATGTTAAAAGTGGGACTAACCCCAAAATCTGCAGGCAGCTCAAGTTTATATGCATTATCATTTATTTTCTCTAACACCTTAAAGGGACCATCAGCACGTGGCATTAACTTTGATTTGCGCAAATCAGGAAATCTATCCTTACGCAAATGTAACCAAACAAGATCTCCAGGTGCAAACACAACATGTTTTCTACCCTTATCTCCAGCAAGTTTATATTTCGCATTCATGCGCTCAATGTTTTCCTTTGTTAACTCATGCATTTTTAAAATCAATTCAGCACGTTGTTTAGCATAAAAATTAACCTTCTCCGAAGATGGAAGAGGCAACAAATCAATAGGTGCATGAGGTAGGAAACCATACACAACTTCAAAAGGGCACATCTTAGTAGTAGAATGCAATGAACGATTATAAGCAAATTCAATATGAGGCAAGCATTCCTCCCACATTTTCTTATTATTCTTCAAAACAGCCCTAAGCATAGTAGACAACGTTCTATTGACTACTTCAGTTTGTCCATCAGTTTGGGGGTGACAAGTAGTACTAAAAAGCAGTTTAGTCCCCAACTTAGCCCATAAACATCTCCAAAAGTGGCTAAGAAATTTAGCATCACGATCTGAAACAATAGTATTTGGCACACCATGCAAGCGAATAATTTCACGAAAGAACAAATCAGCAACATTAACAGCATCATCGCTTTTATGACATGGTATAAAGTGTGCCATTTTCGAGAATCTATCCACGACAACATATATGCTATCCCTCCCCTTCTTTGTTCGAGGTAAACCTAAAACAAAGTCCATAGATATATCCTCCCAAGGAACACTAGGTACAGGCAAAGGCATATATAAACCATGAGGATTGAGTCGTGACTTAGCTTTTTGACATGTAGTGCAGCGAGCAATAAAACGCTCAAATCCCGTCTCATCTTTGGCCAAAAGAAATGTGTAGCAAGTACGTCCTCCGTCTTCTTCACGCCAAAGTGTCCCATTAATCCTCCTCCATGCGCCTCCTGCAACAACAAAAGACGAACGGAGCTAGCTGGAATGCATAGCTTGTTAGCACGAAACACAAATCCATCGTTAACAACAAACTTGTTCCACATTCTTCCTTCTTTACAATTCTGCATTACATCTTTAAAATCAGCATCATGCACATATTGATCTTTGATGGTCTCCAAACCAAATATTTTGAAGTCAAGTTGTGAAAGCATAGTATAGCGACGAGACAATGCATCAGCAATAACATTTTCTTTTCCCTTCTTGTGTTTAATGACATAAGGGAAAGTCTCAATGAATTCAACCCATTTAGCATGTCTACGATTCAGTTTAGCTTGACTTTTAATATGTTTCAAAGATTCATGATCAGAATGTATAACAAATTCTTTGGGCCATAAATAATGTTGCCATGTTTCTAAAGTCCGAACAAGAGCATATAATTCTTTATCATAAGTAGAATAATTCAGACTAGGCCCACTCAATTTTTCAGAAAAGTATGCAACAGGTTTGCCATCTTGTAATAACACACCTCCTAATCCAATTCCACTAGCATCACATTCAAGCTCAAAAGTCTTATTAAAATCAGGAAGTTGGAGTAAAGGAGCATGTGTCAACTTATCTTTCAATACCGTGAAGGCTTCTTCCTGTGCAGTACCCCAAAGAAAAGGCACATCTTTCTTTGTAAGCTCATTGAGAGGTGCAGCAATGGTGCTGAAATCTCTCACAAAACGCCTATAGAATCCAGCGAGGCCAAGAAAACTCCTCACTTGTGTGACCGTTTTGGGCTGCGGCCAACTCTCAATAGCTTCAATCTTGGCTTTATCAACTTCAATTCCCTGTGGAGTAACAACATAGCCAAGAAAAGATACTCGGTCGGTGCAAAAGGTGCACTTCCCAAGGTTACCAAACAAACGTGCATCACGTAGAGCAATAAAAACAGCACGTAAATGTTCCAAATGTTCTTCCAAAGATCTGCTATAAATCAATATGTCATCAAAGTAAACTACCACAAATCGTCCAATGAAAGCACGTAAAACTTCGTTCATTAATCTCATGAAAGTACTAGGTGCATTAGTTAACCCAAAAGGCATGACTAACCACTCATATAATCCAAACTTAGTTTTAAATGCTGTTTTCCATTCATCTCCCAATTTCATACGAATTTGATGGTAGCCACTACGCAAATCAACTTTGGAGAATATTGTAGAGCCACTCAATTCATCAAGCATATCATCTAGCCTAGGAATAGGATGACGATAACGAATAGTAATATTATTAATGCCTCTACAATCAACACACATACGTGATGTACCATCCTTTTTCGGCACTAGAATAATAGGAACAGCACAAGGACTAAGGGATTCGCGTATATAACCTTTGTCGAGAAGCTCTTGTACTTGACGCATAATCTCCTTCGTCTCCTCTGGATTGGTACGGTATGGTGCACGGTTTGGCAGTGAAGCACCGGGAATTAAGTCAATCTGATGCTCAATCCCTCGAATAGGCGGTAATCCCGGTGGCACGTCTTGTGGAAAAACGTCAGCGAACTCCTGCAAAATGTTAGTGACAGCAGGAGGCAAAGAGGAAGGCACGTCCTCGAATGAAAATAATGCCTCTTTGCACACAAAAGCATAGCAAACAGATTTGCTGAAATCTAGCTCATCAATATCAGATTTGGTGGCAAATAAACATGCACTTTTCAATTTAATTTCAGAAGCAACACTAGATGGTTTATTATTAGGCTTCATTTGTTGCTCAAATTCTTTTGCCACAATCTGATTTTCACTCTTATTCTTCTCCTGTTGTGCTTTATTAGCTCTATTAATATCATCTTTCAAAATGGAATCAGGAGTCATAGGAAGCAAAGTAATATTTTTATCCTTATGAACAAGAGTATAGTGATTGTTTCTACCATGGTGTACAGAATTTTTATCAAATTGCCATGGTCTACCAAGTAATAAGGAACATGCTTGCATAGGTACCACATCACAATCAACATAATCAGCATATGTAGAGATACTAAAATGCACACGAACAGTACGTGTTACCTTAACCTTGCCGCTGTTGTTGAACCATTGGATGTAGTAAGGATGTGGATGTGGTCTTGTGGTGAGAGAAAGCTTCTCCACCATCTCCATGCTAGCCAAGTTGTTGCAGCTCCCTCCGTCTATTATGACGCGCACAGAACGTTCCTTCACAACTCCCTTGGTATGGAACAAATTGTGCCTCTGATTTTGCTCAGCTTGTGTGACCTGCACACTCAAAACACGTTGAGCAACTAAACATTCATACCTGTCAGCGTCTTCAGGAGCCATGTATTGCGTCTCATGATCAGAATCATCTCCACCATGTTCTTCACGTGTAATAAGAGCCAATGTCTCCTCATCATAGTCACTAGCGGACTCATATCCACCATCCGCGGTAGCAATCATCACACGCGGAGATTTGCATTCCCTCGCATAATGACCTCCTCCCTTACAACGACGACAAATAATATCACTTGTGTGCCCTGTTGATGCCATGGAAGAAGAAGAACGCTGTGCAGGCCCCGCAGGTGCGCTCTTGGCAGATAATGGTGGTTGTTCCTGTTTTCTTGTATCACGACTGTAGGAGGCACCTGATTGAGGTGCTGGTGCAGTTGAAGTAGAAGATGCACGCGGCGTCCATGAGGAAGGTCGGCCTGCAGAAAAGTTAGTTCGCGCCAATGCTTGTCGATCCTGCACTTCACGTTCAGCTTTACAAGCAAGATGGAATAAACGAGTGATATTAGTATACTCCTTATAGTCTAGAATGGTCTGAATCTCTCTATTTAATCCACCCAGAAAACGTGCAAGCATAGCTTCATTCTCCTCAACAATACCACATCGAATCATGCCAGTTTGTAATTCCTGATAATATTCTTCTACAGAATTTTTCCTTGTCTTAAACGCTGCAATTTTTGAAGCAATTCACGTTGATAATATGGTGGAACCCAACGCGTACGCATAGCAGTTTTCAAAGCAGCCCAAGTAGTTGGAATAGGATATAATCTACAATGTTCAGACCACCATACACATGCAAAACTAGTGAAAGCACAAACAGCAGCAGCAACTCGTCTCTCCTCAGGATATTGTAAACATGTAAATCGTTGTTCAGTTTCTAACTCCCAAGTAAGATATATATCAGGAACATATCTACCCTCAAATGGTGGAATATTCAATTTCAGTTTAGGAATATGGACATCATCTCGTACCTGAGGTGGTGGTGCAGGCCTACCATTACGAATATATACCTGAGGTCGACCTGCTGGTGGTGGTGCTGGTGGCTGCTCGTAGATCTGATTTTGATCAACCTCATCCTCATAATCGCCCGCATACTCATCATCCTCCTGGGTACCAGCAGGAGCAGTAGCAGGAGCCAAAGAAACACCAACAGCAGTAACAGCGGCACCAGAATTTTGTCCTGGCACAATAGGAACACGCTGTGCTCGTCCATACTGATTCGGAAGGGGGCGTAGTTGTTGTTGTTGCAGAGGTGCGACAGGTGCAGCCGGTGGTGGAAGACGCGCAAGCAGTTCATTAAATCTGTTATCGAGCTTTGTTTCGAACGTCTTCTCAAGGCCAGTGATCTTCTCCATGGCCTCTTCAAAATTGTTCAGCACATCTTGTACCTGTTCAGTCATCATTTGCTGAAACTTATCATGAAGCTCCTTGTTCGATAAGTTCTCCCAGTCAATCTCGTCGGCTTGTGATCCTGGCATGGTTAGCAGCAATAGAAACACACAAGAATATGATCCTACAGACTACTAAGAAGTGGTGGTGGTGTATCACAAATCCGTCAAGCAAATCTCAAATTCTTACCAGTTCTTACCCAGCAGCAGGCGGTGATCGGCAACCGTTGTAGTCAAAAACTCTCAAAGCTTGGATAGAGCGATTACCAGGGAGAGTCAAACACACGACGTAGATGTATGTGGAGCTAGGAAGGCTTATAGTATGGTAGCAAAAAGGGTCAGCAATAATCAATTCAGAGATGCAAAGTTGAATAAACGCTCAACGACGGTACTGTGCTGGTCCTAGGCTAGACTGTGCTAGAGACGCGAGCCTAGAACACCAACAAAATCACGGCGCGGCACGTAAACAAGGGAAAAGCACACTCTGAATTTTTTTTTCGCTCTTTTTTTTGCGCTCTTTTTTTGCGCTACTTTTTTTTTGCGAAAAATCACTATAATGGCGAGTGTCTCAAAACTCTTCCTAGGTCAAACTGACAGGATGGGCATGAAATTTTTTTTTCGACCAATTTTTTTTTTCGACTGCCCGGACCCAAAAACTGGAAACAGGTCAAAAAAAACTTCCTATAATGGCACCTGTCTCAAAACACTCAGAAACACCTAAAAATAGGATAGCCAGAATTTTTTTCGAAAAATGCGTTTTCGAAAAATTTTGGGCCTAAACGGAGCGTGGCTACCCGACTCTTTTTTTTTCCGAAACCTACTCCGGCAAGGAAACACGAATCGGAATCTAGATGGATCTCGAAAACAAACCTAATATGCAAGGAACTCGGATTGGTGGTGGATATATGGTGGTGGTATATGGCAGCGGTGGTGGTAGCGGTGGTAGTATATGGATATGGATCGGTGGTGGTATATGGACACGGATTGGTGGTGGTATATGGATACGGATTCGGAGCGGTGGTGGTAGATGGCAGGGGCGATGATGATGGTGCGGCGGCGGCGTGACAACTTATGACCAGAACTCGAAACTCTAAAAGACTAGACTCTAAGACCAGCAACTAGACACGACGATGCAACCGCAAATTCAACAAAGCAAAACCCTAAAAAGATTATGCAAAGGCTCAGATTGGTTCGGATATGATGAACTAACCCTAATTTTTTTTGTGGCTTTTTCGTGGACTGTAGGTATGAAGAACAGACTCGATCTAAACTACGAAAAACTGTAAAATCTCACCGAGCAACCTGGAAATCTGATACCACTTGATAGAGGCAAAGGTGTCCCGTCTTTCGATGAGATGATGGATATCGCTTTGGTGGAAGTCGACTTTGACGATCCGACTACGAACGTGCGAGGACGTCGCGCCTTAGCAATCGCTAAACCAACTCCGAGAGGTTATTGACCACGCCGGAGCACGATCAACCTGACCACGAGGGTCTGTTTCCTGCGAGCAAACGAAGAACAAGCAAGAAACTAAGATTGCAATCTGGATATTGCGAATATAAGATGAAAGCTTTATTGATCAAGGTGGGGTTCTGTGACGCCTTTGTCTGGTCGTTGAACACAAACGAAGTACGCGAAGTTGCAGCTATGGCGAACTTTTAATCTAAACAAAACCCAAAGTCTAAACGATGCCCTAAGGGCTGTATATATGGAGGAAGAGGGGGGGAATTTCGTGGCCCTTGGTGGAGGGGTCCGAAATCAACCCTATCTCTTGTTTCCCCACACATACGGACTCTAAAAATAGCCTATACTTATGTATTTCGAAATTACATGGGCCTGGCCCAATAATAAGGTGACGCAGCACCTAAAATAGCCTCGGGACGAAATTTATGAAGTGGCATCTTGTATATTTCGTCCAAGGCTTCATGCACCCATTATGGTGGCTTCAAAGTCCTGAAATCATCACTTGTAACTCCGTTCTTGTTCCCCTTGCACATGTCATCATCTCCATGCTTGTTCTTGCTCCAATGTTCATCCTTCTCCAAGCTAGGCCCTTCATTTGTAAGCACAACAAATGTATCCAATTTAGGCAGCATCATATTCTCATGAATATTAGAATCATTACCAAGAAACGAAAGTACCTGGTAATTTAGTTGGCGTGCACGAGCTCTAGTAATTGGTCCAGTATGTATAGCAGCAGGGGTTGTGGGTGTAACAATTGTATTGTTGTCCTCATCAGCGGGAGCCCCACATCGCCTCCACGAGTCGTCTTCCCCGAGCACGGCCGCCGGACTCCATCGACGGATTCGTCGCCTTCCGGTCGTCCCCGAGCCAGCTGAGCATGTCGTCGGCCTCACCGTGAGCTCCCGGTCCTTTCCCCCTTAAGCACGTCGTCGTTTTCGTTCTGTAGCCGCCGATTCCACCGGAGCCGCGAGCTTGGCCCCGCCGGCCATGTCGCCGCCGTGGCCAGGGCCGCCGCAGCTCATACCCGCGCACGTCATCGCACTCAGCTACCTCCTAGAAGGCCAACGCCGCCGCCCACAGCTCCTGCCGTGCCCCGCAGCACCCCGCGCGCACATGGCCGAACTCCGGCCGCTGCCTTTGAGCTCGCCGCCGTCGATATAGGCTGCCCCCGGCTTATCTGACTGCACCATTCGACGCGCGGGATCTCCAGCTTCACGTAGATGCCCTCCGCCAGCCATTTGGTCGCCGGAGGAGGAATTCCGAATGCCTCGCCGTCTCTGGCCTCGCCGGCGACTCGACGCCGGTGGGTTTGACCCGCTGACCGTTGACTGGGTGGGCCCAGTTTGACCCCCTGGGTCACTGACGTGTGGGCCACCCTTGTTAGTTATTACTTAGGTTAGTTTAGCGCTAATTAACCTAGATTAGTGCTTAACCTAACACTAAATAACTCTATTTAGTTAGTTAACTAACCACTGACACATGGGTCCCACAGGTCAGGTTTGACCTGGCCGACCCAGTTGACCGTTGACATCACAGTGACGTCATGCTGGCGCAGTAAGTCATTTTCTGGATTTAAGTTAATTCAGGAAATTCCAGAAAATAGTGCTAACTTCTAAAAATCATAGAAATTCAACCGTAACTCCAAATCAAACAAATTATATATGAAAAATGATCAAAAAAATCCAATCTATCCAGCTGTACCATTTTCATGCATGTTAGAACAACTTATACCTGCTGATCAGGTCAAATCAATTAAATGGCATTTAAACTCTCACATATGGAGTTTGAATTTGAACCTAGTGTTCAAACCAACCCCATTTTACTTGTTGCTAGACGCATTATGCCAATCAACAGCATATTGCCATGTCATCTTCATGCATCATATTGTTGCATGGCATTGATTGTGTTTCTCCTTTGTTTGTCGGTGTTTGTCCCCTCTCAGTAGACGACGTACCGACGATGAGTTCGATGACACCGGTAAAGAACTATATTATCTTCAGAAGTGCCAGGCAAGCAAAACCCCCTTGTTCATTCCGATATAATCCTACTCTCTCGCTCCTGCTCTCTTTTACTGCATTAGAACAACAACGATTCATCTGTTACTTCCTACGGTAGCTGAACCCCTTTATCCTCTGCATGACCTGTCATTGCCATAGTAAATAGATGAAACCCACTAGCATGAGTAGGAGTTGTTTGAGCCCTGTTGTGCCTACTCATTCATGCTTGTTTGTCATGCCTGCTACTGCTTAGAGTTGAGTCAGGTCTGATTCATTGGGGATGAATCAGAGGTGTGTGAACATGTCCTACTATGTGTGAGCTAAGTGTGTGAACACGATTTGGTAAAGGTAGCGGTGAGAGGCCATGTAGGAGTACATGGTGGGTTGTCTCATTGCAGCCGTCCTCAGGAACTGAGTTCTGTGTTTGTGATCCATGGAACAGCTACTACCGCGCATTGGGCCCAAAACCAATGGACCCTCTCGGCTTCTTAATCACCCTTGTTCTCTGTCCAGGAGTTGCAACTAGTTTCTGGTGTTTGTAGGATATGTGTTGGAGGCCGTGGGCAGCGCTGACCCGAGGGGTGCGCTGTGATGCGGTAGATACACCGTGGCCCGGTGTACCGAGCGCCCGTTTGGTGTCTCGGGAACCCTGCACACATCGTTTGGGACTGTGACCGAAACCCCGGCCGAATCTCCTCGCGGATGGAACCCGAATAGGCGATAAACCTGGACTAGAGACTTGAGTGTTTAGGTAGGCCGTGGCCGACACCCACGTTGGGCTTCCACTTGAAGGTTGCCGAGTACATGTCGTGTAAACGGCGGTATGTGGTGAGAGCGTGTGTGAAGAAGTACACCCATGCAGGGTTAACATCATCTATTCGAATAGCCGTGTCCGCGGAAAAGGACTTCTAGGTTGCCTGTAAAGTTCATAGACAAGTGAAAGTGGATATTTTAAAATGTGCAAGATAAGCGTGAGTGCTATGGATGGCGTTCTCGTAGGGAGACGGGAGCAGATCCATAGTGGTGTATTGGTTGGTGAATATGTGGACTCGTGTGCGCCACCTCAAAAGAGTTACTTGCAGTCGTAGTTCAGGATAGCCACCGAGTCAAAGCTGGCTTGCTGCAGTTAAACCCCACCATCCCCTTTGTTGATAATGATGCATAAGTAGATAGTTCTGATGTAAGTCTTGCTGGGTACATTTGTACTCACGTTTGCCTATTTTATGTTTTTGCAAAGAGATTTCAGTCTCACTAGTAGTTCCGCTTGGACTTCAACGTTTAGCTTGTTACCTCAGCTACGATCTTGTGCCCTCGGCATGATCTGGTAGTTAGTCAGGCTTCTTAGCCTTTTTCATTTGTAGATGTCTATACTCAGACATGTTAAGCTTCCAGTTGTGTTTTGACTTGTATGCTCTGAATGTTGGGTCGTGAGACCCATGTTTGTAATATCTAGCTCCTCGGAGCCTATTGAATAAAATACTTGAGTTGTAGAGTCATGTTGTGATGCCATGTTGTATTTGCACATATCGAGCATATTGTGTGTATGTTATTGAAACGCTTGGTATGTGTGGGATCTGACTATCTAGTTGTATCCTTAGTAGCCTCTCTTACCGGGAAATGTCTCCTAGTGCTTCAACTGAGCCATGGTAGATTGCTACTGCTCTGGAACACTTAGGCTGGCCGGCATGTGTCCTTCTTCGTTCCTGTGTCTGTCCCTTCGGAGAAATGTCACGCGATGAGTATCAGAATCCTGTTAGCCCGCTACAGCCCGGTTTACCGGAGTCCTGCTAGCCCAGTGCTACAGCCTGGATTCACTCGCTGATGACCGACACGTTCGATGTTGGGTCATGGATGCCTGTCCCTGTAAGTTTGTTCCACTTTGTCCTTATCATATGGATGCTAGCGACAATATCAGATACGTGTGCCAAAAGGTGCAAACGGTCCCGGGCAAAGGTAAGGCGACACCCGTGGGAATACCGTGCGTGAGGCCGCAAAGTGATATGAGGTGTTACATGCTAGATCGATGTGGCATTGAGTCGGGGTCCTGACAGCTTTTGGTATCAGAGCCTGACTGTCTGTAGGATTACCGATGAGGACATCAATACAATTGTTACACCCACAGCCCCTGCTGCTATACATACTGGACCAATTACTAGAGCTCATGCACGCCAACTAAATTACCAGGTACTTTCGTTTCTTGGTAATGGTTCTAATGTTCATGAGAATATGATGCTGCCTAAATTGGATACATTTGTTTTGCTTACAAATGAAGGGCCTAGCTTGGAGAAGGATGAACATTGGAGCAAGAACAAGCATGGAGATGATGGCATGCGCAAGGGGAACAAGAACGGAGTTACAAGTGATGATTTCAGGACTTTGAAGCCACCATAATGGGTGCATGAAGCCTTGGACGAAATATACAAGATGCCACTTCATAAATTTCGTCCCGAGGCTATTTTAGGTGCTGCATCACCTTATTATTGGGCCAGACCCATGTAATTTCGAAATACATAAGTATAGGCTATTTTAGAGTCCGTATGTGTGGGGAAACAAGAGATAGGGTTGATTTCGGACCCCTCCACCAAGGGCCACGAAATTCCCCCCTCTTCCTCCATATATACAGCCCTAAGGGCATCGTTTAGACTTTGGGATTTGTTTAGTTAAAAGTTAGCCATTGCAACTTCGTGTACTTCGTTTGTGTCCGACGACCAGACCAAGACCGCTTACGGATCCCCACCTTTATCAATACTTCATACATATTCGCAATATTCAGATTGCTTTTATCATATTCTTGCTCGTTGTTCGATTGCTTGCAGGAATAGACCTTCGTGGTCAGGTTGATCGTGCTCCGGCGTGGTCAATAACCTCAGGAGATTGGTTTAGCGATTGCTAAGGCGCAACGTCGTGCACGTTTGTAGTCGGATCGTCAAAGTCGTCTCCACCAAATCGATAGTTATCATCTCATCGAAAGATCGGGACACCCCGCTTCTATCAAGTGGTATCAGATTTCCAGGTTGCTCGGTGAGATTTTACAGTTTTTTCGTAGTTTAGATCGAGTCTGTTCTTCATACCTATAGTCCACGAAAAAGCCACAAAAAAAATTAGGGTTAGTTCATCATATTCGAACCAATCTGAGCCTTTGCATAATCTTTTTAGGGTTTTGCTTTGTTGAATTTGCGGTTGCATCGTCGTGTCTAGTTGCTGGTCTTAGAGTCTAGTCTTTTAGAGTTTCGAGTTCTGGTCATAAATTGTCACGCCGCCGCCGCACCATCATCATCACCCCTGCCATCTACCACCACCGCTTATCCGCCACCGCTTCGAATCTGTATCCATATACCACCACAACTGTCATATACCACCACCGCTGCCATCTACCACCATATATCCACCACCAATCCGAGTTCTTGTCATATTAGGTTTGTTTTCGAGATCCATCTAGATTCCGATTCGTGTTTCCTTGCCGGAGTAGGTTTCGAAAAAAAAAGAGTCCGGAAACCACGCTCCATTTAGGCCCAAAATTTTCGAAAACGCATTTTTCAAAAAAAATTCTGGCTATCCTATTTTTAGGTGTTTCTGAGTGTTTTGAGACAGGTGCCATTATAGGAAGTTTTTTTGACCCGTTTCCAGTTTTTGGGTCCGGGCAATCGAAAAAAAAAATTGGTCGAAAAAATTTCGTGCCCATCCTGTCAGTTTGAGCTAGGAAGAGTTTTGAGACACTCGCCATTATAGTGATTTTTCACAAAAAAAAGAGCGCAAAAAAAAGTGAAAAAAAATTCCAGAGTGTGCTTTTCCCTTGTTTACGTGTCGCGCCGTGATTTTGTTGGTGTTCTGGGCTCGCGTCTCTAGCACAGTCTAGCCTAGGACCAGCACAGTACCGTCGTTGAGCGTTTATTCAACTTTGCATCTCTGAATTGATTATTGCTGACCCTTTTTGCTACCATATTATAAGCCTTCCCAGCTCCACATACATCTACGTCGTGCGTTTAACTCTCCCTGGTAATCGCTCTATCCAAGCTTTGAGAGTTTTTGACTACAACGGTTGCCGATCACTGCCTGCTGCTGGGTAAGAACTGGTAAGAATTTGAGATTTGCTTGACGGATTTGTGACACCCACCACCACCTCTTGTTAGTAGTCTGTAGGATCATATTCTTGTGTGTTTCTATTGCTGCTAACCATGCCAGGATCACAAGCCGACAAGACTGACTGGGAGAACATGACGAATAAGGATTTGCATGATAAATTTCAGCAAATGATGAGTGGACAGGTCCAAGACGTGCTAAACAGATTTGAAGAGGCCATGGAGAAGATAGATGGCATGGAGAAGACGTTCGAAACAAAGCTCGATAACAAGTTTAATGAATTGCTCGTGCGTCTTCCACCACCACCACCCGCTGCACCTAACGCACCTCTCCAACAACAACAACAACGACTACCTCCACGTCGCGAAATAGACCTCCGCCGAGCGAGCCGTGTTCCTCTTGCGTTTGGCCAAACTGTTGGTGCTGCTGTTGATACTTCTGTGGCTCCTGCTGCTAATGCGGAGGAGGATGATTATGTGGGAGATTACGAGGATGAGGTTGCTCAAAATCAGAACTACGTGCAACCACCAGCACCACCACCAGCAGGTCGACCTCAGGTATATATTCGTAATGGTAGGCCTGCACCACCACCTCAGGTACGAGATGATGTCCATATTCCTAAACTGAAATTGAATATTCCACCATTTGAGGGTAGATATGTTCCTGATATATATCTTACTTGGGAGTTAGAAACTGAACAACGTTTTACATGTTTACAATATCCCGAGGAGAGACGGGTTGCTGCTGCTGTTTGTGCTTTCACTAGTTTTGCATGTGTCTGGTGGTCTGAACATTGTAGATTATATCCTATTCCAACTACTTGGGCTGCTTTGAAAACTGCTATGCGTACGCGTTGGGTTCCACCATATTATCAACGTGAATTGCTTCAAAAATTGCAGCGTTTAAGACAAGGAAAAAATTCTGTAGAAGAATATTATCAGGAATTACAAACTGGCATGATTCGATGTGGTATTGTTGAGGAGAATGAAGCTATGCTTGCACGTTTTCTGGGTGGATTAAATAGAGAGATTCAGACCATTCTAGACTATAAGGAGTATACTAATATCACTCGTTTATTCCATCTTGCTTGTAAAGCTGAACGTGAAGTGCAGGATCGACAAGCATTGGCGCGAACTAACTTTTCTGCAGGCCGACCTTCATGATGGACACCGCGTGCATCTTCTACTTCAACTGCACCAGCACCTCAATCAGGTGCCTCCTACAGCCGTGATACAAGAAAACAGGAACAACCACCATTATCTGCCAAGAGCGCACCTGCCGGGCCTGCACAGAGTTCTTCTTCTTCCAGGGCATCAACAGGGCACACAAGTGATATTATTTGTCGTCGTTGTAAGGGAGGAGGTCATTATGCGAGAGAATGCAAATCTCCGCATGTGATGATTGCTACCGAGGGTGGTGGATATGAGTCCGCTAGTGACTATGATGAGGAGACATTGGCTCTTATTACACATGAAGAACATGGTGGAGATGATTCTGATCATGAGACGCAATACATGGCTCCTGAAGACGCTGACAGGTATGAATGTTTAGTTGCTCAACGTGTTTTGAGTGTGCAGGTCACACAAGCTGAGCAAAATCAGAGGCACAATTTGTTCCATACCAAGGGAGTTGTGAAGGAACGTTCTGTGCGCGTCATAATAGACGGAGGGAGCTGCAACAACTTGGCTAGCATGGAGATGGTGGAGAAGCTTTCTCTCACCACAAGACCACATCCACATCCTTACTACATCCAATGGTTCAACAACAGCGGCAAGGTTAAGGTAACACGTACTGTTCGTGTGCATTTTAGTATCTCTACATATGCTGATTATGTTGATTGTGATGTGGTACCTATGCAAGCATGTTCCTTATTACTTGGTAGACCATGGCAATTTGATAAAAATTCTGTACACCATGGTAGAAACAATCACTATACTCTTGTTCATAAGGATAAAAATATTACTTTGCTTCCTATGACTCCTGATTCCATTTTGAAAGATGATATTAATAGAGCTAATAAAGCAAAACAGGAGAAGAATAAGAGTGAAAATCAGATAGTGGCAAAAGAATTTGAGCAACAAATGAAGCCTAATAATAAACCATCTAGTGTTGCTTCTGAAATTAAATTGAAAAGTGCATGTTTATTTGCCACCAAATCTGATATTGATGAGCTAGATTTCAGCAAATCTGTTTGCTATGCTTTTGTGTGCAAAGAGGCATTATTTTCATTCGAGGACGTCCCTTCCTCTTTGCCTCCTGCTGTCACTAACATTTTGCAGGAGTTCGCTGACGTTTTTCCACAAGATGTGCCACCGGGATTACCGCCTATTCGAGGGATTGAGCATCAGATTGACTTAATTCCCGGTGCTTCACTGCCAAACCGTGCACCATGCCGTACCAATCCAGAGGAGACGAAGGAGATTATGCGTCAAGTACAAGAGCTTCTCGACAAAGGTTATATACGCGAATCCCTTAGTCCTTGTGCTGTTCCTATTATTCTATTGCCGAAAAAGGATGGTACATCACGTATGTGTGTTGATTGTAGAGGCATTAATAATATTACCATTCGTTATCGTCATCCTATTCCTAGGCTAGATGATATGCTTGATGAATTGAGTGGCTCTACAATATTCTCCAAAGTTGATTTGCGTAGTGGCTACCATCAAATTCGTATGAAATTGGGAGATGAATGGAAAACAACATTTAAAACTAAGTTTGGATTATATGAGTGGTTAGTCATGCCTTTTGGGTTAACTAATGCACCTAGTACTTTCATGAGATTAATGAACGAAGTTTTACGTGCTTTCATTGGACGATTTGTGGTAGTTTACTTTGATGACATATTGATTTATAGCAGATCTTTGGAAGAACATTTGGAACATTTACGTGCTATTTTTATTGCTCTACGTGATGCACGTTTGTTTGGTAACCTTGGGAAGTGCACCTTTCGCACCGACCGAGTATCTTTTCTTGGCTATGTTGTTACTCCACAGGGAATTGAAGTTGATAAAGCCAAGATTGAAGCTATTGAGAGTTGGCCACAGCCCAAAACGGTCACACAAGTGAGGAGTTTTCTTGGCCTCGCTGGATTCTATAGGCGTTTTGTGAGAGATTTCAGCACCATTGCTGCACCTCTCAATGAGCTTACAAAGAAAGATGTGCCTTTTCTTTGGGGTACCGCACAGGAAGAAGCCTTCACGGTATTGAAAGACAAGTTGACACATGCTCCTTTACTCCAACTTCCTGATTTTAATAAGACTTTTCAGCTTGAATGTGATGCTAGTGGAATTGGATTAGGAGGTGTGTTATTACAAGATGGCAAACCTGTTGCATACTTTTCTGAAAAATTGAGTGGGCCTAGTCTGAATTATTCTACTTATGATAAAGAATTATATGCTCTTGTTTGGACTTTGGAAACGTGGCAACATTATTTATGGCCCAAAGAATTTGTTATACATTCTGATCATGAATCTTTGAAACATATTAAAAGTCAAGCTAAACTGAATCGTAGACATGCTAAATGGGTTGAATTCATTGAGACTTTCCCTTATGTCATTAAACACAAGAAGGGAAAAGAAAATGTTATTGCTGATGCATTGTCTCGTCGCTATACTATGCTTTCACAACTTGACTTCAAAATATTTGGTTTGGAGACCATCAAAGATCAATATGTGCATGATGCTGATTTTAAAGATGTAATGCAGAATTGTAAAGAAGGAAGAATGTGGAACAAGTTTGTTGTTAACGATGGATTTGTGTTTCGTGCTAACAAGCTATGCATTCCAGCTAGCTCCGTTCATCTTTTGTTGTTGCAGGAGGCGCATGGAGGAGGATTAATGGGACACTTTGGCGTGAAGAAGACGGAGGACGTACTTGCTACACATTTCTTTTGGCCAAAGATGAGATGGGATGTTGAGCGTTTTATTGCTCGCTGCACTACATGTCAAAAAGCTAAGTCACGACTCAATCCTCATGGTTTATATATGCCTTTGCCTGTACCTAGTGTTCCTTGGGAGGATATATCTATGGACTTTGTTTTAGGTTTACCTCGAACAAAGAAGGGGAGGGATAGCATATTTGTTGTCGTGGATAGATTCTCGAAAATGGCACACTTTATACCATGTCATAAAAGCGATGATGCTGTTAATGTTACTGATTTGTTCTTTCGTGAAATTATTCGCTTGCATGGTGTGCCAAATACTATTGTTTCAGATCGTGATACTAAATTTCTTAGCCACTTTTGGAGATGTTTATGGGCTAAGTTGGGGACTAAACTGCTTTTTAGTACTACTTGTCACCCCCAAACTGATGGACAAACTGAAGTAGTTAATAGAACATTGTCTACTATGCTTCGGGCTGTTTTGAAGAATAATAAGAAAATGTGGGAGGAATGCTTGCCTCATATTGAATTTGCTTATAATCGTTCATTGCATTCTACTACTAAGATGTGCCCTTTTGAAGTTGTGTATGGTTTCCTACCTCGTGCACCTATTGATTTGTTGCCTCTTCCATCTTCGGAGAAGGTTAATTTTGATGCTAAACAATGTGTTGAATTGATTTTAAAAATGCATGAGTTAACTAAGGAAAACATTGAGCGTATGAATGCTAAATATAAACTTGCTGGAGATAAGGATAGAAAACATGTTGTGTTTGCACCTGGAGATCTTGTTTGGTTACATTTGCGTAAGGATAGATTTCCTGATTTGCGCAAATCAAAGTTAATGCCACGTGCTGATGGTCCCTTTAAGGTGTTAGAGAAAATAAATGATAATGCATATAAACTTGAGCTGCCTGCAGATTTTGGGGTTAGTCCCACTTTTAACATTGCAGATTTGAAGCCTTATTTGGGTGAGGAAGATGAACTTCCGTCGAGGACGACTTCATTTCAAGAAGGGGAGGATGATGAGGACATCAATACAATTGTTACACCCACAGCCCCTGCTGCTATACATACTGGACCAATTACTAGAGCTCGTGCACGCCAACTAAATTACCAGGTACTTTCGTTTCTTGGTAACGGTTCTAATGTTCATGAGAATATGATGCTACCTAAATTGGATACATTTGTTTTGCTTACAAATGAAGGGCCTAGCTTGGAGAAGGATGAACATTGGAGCAAGAACAAGCATGGAGATGATGGCATGTGCAAGGGGAACAAGAACGGAGTTACAAGTGATGATTTCAGGACTTTGAAGCCACCATAATGGGTGCATGAAGCCTTGGACAAAATATACAAGATGCCACTTCATAAATTTCGTCCCGAGGCTATTTTAGGTGCTGCGTCACCTTATTATTGGGCCAGGCACATGTAATTTCGAAATACATAAGTATAGGCTATTTTTAGAGTCCGTATGTGTGGGGAAACAAGAGATAGGGTTGATTTCGGACCCCTCCACCAAGGGCCACGAAATTCCCCCCTCTTCCTCCATATATACAGCCCTAAGGGCATCGTTTAGACTTTGGGATTTGTTTAGTTAAAAGTTAGCCGTTGCAACTTCGTGTACTTCGTTTGTGTCCGACGACCAGACCAAGACTGCTTACGGATCCCCACCTTTATCAATACTTCATACATATTCGCAATATTCAGATTGCTTTTATCATATTCTTGCTCGTTCTTCGATTGCTTGCAGGAATAGACCTTCGTGGTCAGGTTGATTGTGCTCCGGCGTGGTCAATAACCTCAGGAGATTGGTTTAGCGATTGCTAAGGCGCAATGTCGTGCACGTTTGTAGTCGGATCGTCAAAGTCGTCTCCACCAAATCGATAGTTATCATCTCATCGAAAGATCGGGACACCCCGCTTCTATCATACTAAGCCAAACTGGTCGATGTTGAGTCTAGAAATGCTTTAGTTATATGTAGGGGAATTGATTGTGGGATGGAACGTAAGGCTCTTTTTACTTCTTTACCTCATGCCCTTCTGATCCGAGTCATCTTATCTTTCCTACGGGGTTAAGGAACTAGGCTATCTCTTCTTTCTATTAGGATCACGTGTTACTAATCAGTAGACCCATAAGATTGTTGGATTTAAGCCTCAGTTCAGTTTCTACGTCTGTATGTTAACTATTGATCTCGAAACCTTGATATTGTGCCTCTGAGTGGTTATGCCACCATTTTTATAGCATGTCTCCAATCTTTTTGAGCATTTACAGCCGTTATGTTGTCCGAGTCATCCCAGGTTTCTAAAATAGTCTGATGCATTTGCAGATCCCCCTTTCCATTTCCGATGTTTCTTTAGGCCAGGTTAATCACACTAACTGCTGAGTTGAGGTACTCTATGGCCTCGACGTATATGTTGGAGTTATTATTATGACCCTAGGTGTCTTAGAGTGCCATCTAGCAATCTAGACATGATTTGTGTCCCAGTGTGATGATTCTGGCCTTTATTCTCGAAAGCATCCCGTGATGCCATTTAGTTAGTAGGTATTCCACTCCTGGGTCATGAACCCAAGATTCATCCCACTTACCTCATGTTGATAGTGTTTGCTAGTTCCTTTAGGAAATTAGTAACCTTTGCATTAGTCCTCGAGGTCCGTGGTATTCCCTTCTTCCAAATACTATGAACCACTTACGGCAGATGTTTGTTGGATGATCATGACAGGAGTACCCTCGATGGGTTCCCCATTCTATATTGCGACTGTGCCAGTTCTACTTTTCTGCATGGGTTATCCGGAAGAAACTTGTTAAACTTGGTTCGACATACTAATCTATCAATTGATAGTCAAGAGTATGCATGCATTCGTTCATCGATGCCTATTACTCTTGTGGTCCGTCAAGCCATTCTAGTTCGGAATGACTAGGCGAAACAAACTCCAGAACCTCATCCATTTCCAGGATTGGGGCAAAGTAGTTGTATCTCGCAGTTCAAAATGCCAACCCAGCTTTTGTTCTGTTCTACCTTGGAGTATTACCATCTTTTATATCGGGATTATTATAGGAATTGCACACCATCCTATGAACTCTTGGTACAATGATACTTCTTGCCATCATTATTCATTCCTTGGTTTCCGTGTTATTGTAACCGGAATGCCGACAAGTGAATCGTGGTGTGTGAAATCAATACTGCTAGCAACTCCATTGCTTGGTTGTTAAATGGACGATAACCTCATTCTTAGCGTGTTGATTATTGAATCGTCACCCTAAGGTTAATCGTGCCCCCTAGTCCTTATTTCCGGTGCACTCTCCGATCAGTGAGTTTGGATTGTGCCAATCCTTGCTTATTTGACCATACCGTCTTGCCCTGAAAAGCAAGATTGTTCTCGAGCTTAGTAACATATCGGTGGTTCGTGATTTTCTGATTATCTTCTCGGAAGTATCACCAGGTCATCACCTGACCGCTATGTTGAGTTCGTGATCAAGTTGGTTTCTTATAAACCACCCTTTCTCCAAGAATCTGTGCTGGGTACCCCTGAGCTAGTTGGTTAAGCTGAACAACAACTTGGGGAGTTGGAAGATAAAAGCTTGTCTAACCTAGTTCATTTCCGAAGGGATATCTTGTGTTTGTATGTTTGTTGTAGAAAGATGATCTCTTCATCGATTGGTCCTCGTGATCAGTTGTTGACCCTATTGTCTTATCAAAACCTTGATTTGAGTGTGGCTATCCTCAAATCAAATCAGAACCAATGGTATTCTTAATGTTATCTTACTCGTGGTTGATCCCTCGAGCATACACCATTATATCTCTTGGGTCTGACTAATGCTATCGCTTGTTCACATAATTATGGAATTCCACTTACATGGAAACCTGGATGAATTGTTGTTGAACCCATCATCAACATTTTTATCTTCTCCATGATTCATGCTGAACATGCAGTTAGTATTGGAAACTTTTATAAGCATTATATTCATGACCCGCTCATGAAGTCTATGTTCGGATGTAAGAAGTGACTGTCTCCAGTTCATGTGCATTTGATGCAAGTTGCCGCCGTGATTCGAGAAAGTCAATGTTGTTTCCTCTGGAATCATCCCAAGTCAGTCATGCACGTGCGAAGTATATCATGGCTTGAGAGATTAGCTACCTCCAATTCATCGGTATTTCCTAGCACACCAAGCCACTGATTGATTTGTTCAAGGAGAAGGAGTTCTTTCATAACAACTAGTCATGACTTATGTTAGGACTTCGTTATCCTCGATGACGGTTCCCAACCTGAACTTGGTAGTATTTTATTATAAGACTACTATGTGGCCCTGTTTGTCTCGGACAACGTGTTCACAAGTTTGTAGCAGAACCGGCTCATATTTTGGAGCTTACTACCGTAGTCCATCTCCCGAGAATCTCGCGACGCCATCTCGTCGGTTTGTGTTGCAAACTTTCATTTATCTTCTAGACTCGATGAGTCTGGATTATTCTGACACCAACCAGATCTGAATCTCAGGCAGATATGATGGTTGGAACGTTTCCCAAGAACTGTAATATTGGTCTTGGTGTAACCCGGTAAAGTGGATGTCATGGTCAACACACCCAGCCGGAAGACCTATTATTGTAGTAACTTGACTAAAGAAGTTGGCCACCTCCCCATAAGGACTTCGTAGGATTTACTCCCTAGTTGTGCTTTATGATTTTTGTGTTCCCGAAGTCCGATTTTACTTGATGTTCCCGATATCAAACCATGTCTATGAATGGATTACGCTAACACATCAAGGAGAACATTAGAAGCAGAGTGCTAAATGTCTCTCGGTTGATCATCCAGATTTTGTTCCTTGGCCTCGCTAAGGTGAAATCTGAGAAGGTGTTATCTTCCTTTGCATCTGCATCGTCCATCACTATTCATCATGGTAGTATGTTGTGTTGCCAGGATCCTTGACACGGATATTGGTAAAACCTTGATGAATATGGAAATGCTCAAGTTCTTGAGAGCACACACAATCACTAGGTGTTATCACCGGCACTAACTAGGATTGCTCCTAGTTTCCTCGGTTATGCTATAACTTTTCAAACAGTGGATCCACCCTCTACTGTTGAGCTTCTCCCCAGTTACTAGAACCATTCTTGGCATTTGCATTTTGTTCCCAGCTTGCACCATCATTGTGCCATCTTACCATGGGTTCCATCCTTTCCTGATTATAATCAAAAATCATCCATTGTGTTGTCCTCAACAAGGTAATCTACATCATCCATTCTAGTTCGAGTATGTTATTCTACTGAACTCCTCCAAATGATCGATTGTGATTTGCCTTAAGCTGGTATAAAGAGTTTCAATGATCTCTGAATCAAAGGTAATTCTTTTTGCCACTTAAGGGGATATTTCTATGAGTCACCTTCCCTAAGGTGCCCCGTCATGGTATCATGGCAACTCAACTCCTCGCTACATTGACAACCGTTCACCATCTTCTTAAGTGTGTAATTGTTGTCTACCTAGTGAACCCTCGTCACCTGTTCCACTCCATCCCTCTAGATGTGTGTTTCATGTCTCAGCTCGAGAAATGTTCAACGTCTCATTCCGCGAGTTGATATGGTATAGCTCGATCTTCGAGAAGATCAATCCTGGTAGAGTTTCTTTCCATCGTCATCGCGTGGATGAAGATGTCAAAAGCAAGGATGTCAAGATGAACGTATGCAACAAATCAACAACCTTATGAGGTGCAACCTGGATCGTGAAGATTGTGTTGGTCTTGTGCCCCTCTGTCTTCTTACCTCACGTCTTGAATCTCGAGACGAGATTCTTGTTTAGTGGGGGTGAGTTGTCACATCCCTAGAGTTTGTTTATAACTAGTGGCTTTGCATCCGTGCATCATGTCTAAATTTCATGAAAATTTGAATTGAGGAATCTTCAAAAGCCTCAGAAAACCTCTAAAAATAACCAACATTTAAATCTCATCAAATGAGTCCAAGAAAATGTTCCTGTTATTCTAAAAAAATATTGGCATGAGGTAAAATGCAAACCAATATTTTTGGAGTGACTGAAATATTTATTTTGGGCCTTTTCAATTAAATCAATGACATATTTGAGTTGGATTTATTTTTATTATATAAGAAATAAAGCCCAAACATTTTTGTAAGTTGGATGTGACCTTGGGCTAGTCCTGAGATCACATAACAATTTACAGAAAGTTTATAAATGATTTGATATTCTAAATCAAATCAAAACAAAATAACAGAAATAGAAAACAGGAAAGAGAGATAGAGAGAGAAGTATCTGGCGCTCACCTCTCAGCCCACCGGCCCAGCTCCTGTTTCGGCCCAGGCCACCACCGCCTGGCTCCCTGTCGCCTTCCTCCTCGCGCCAGTAGGCAGGGGTGCGTGCCCGGCGCGCGTGGCCACACGCCGGCCACCTCCTCCCTGCCTGGCTGCCTCCTCCTACCCCTGGACGTCTCCCGCACGCCACGCCACCCCCTGGAACTCTCTCGCTCTTCCCCCCCAGCTCTCTCCCTCGCCGTTCCCCATCCTACCCGAACGGGTTCGTCGCCGCCGTTCGCCACCACCGTAGCCACCGCCTCCCCCTCACTTCTCTGACCGGTCCAGAGGCTCCTCCTCGACCCCCTCTTTCTTCCACCCCAAGCCACGCCACCGCCGGAGCCCCACATCGCCTCCACGAGTCGTCTTCCCCGAGCACGGCCGTCGGACTCCATCGACGGATTCGTCGCCTTCCGGTCGTCCCCGAGCTAGCTGAGCATGTCGTCGGCCTCACCGTGAGCTCCCGGTCCTTTCCACCTTAAGCACGTCATCATTTTTGTTCCGTAGCCGCCGATTCCACCGGAGCCGTGAGCTCGGCCCCACCGGCCATGTCGCCGCCGTAGCCAGGGCCACCGTAGCTCATACCCGCGCACGTCATCGCACTCAGCTACCTCCCAGAAGGCCAATGCCGCCGCCCACAGCTCCTGTCGTGCCCCGCAGCACCCCGTGCACACATGGCCGAACTCTGGCCGCCGCCTTTGAGCTCGCCGCTGTCGATATAGGCTGCCCCCGGCTTATCTGACTGCACCATTCGACGCGCGGGATCTCCAGCGTCACGTAGATGCCCTCCGCCGGCCATTTAGTCGCCGGAGGAATTCCGAATGCCTCCGCCGTCTCTGGCCTCGCCGGCGACTCGACGCCGGTGGGTTTGACCCGCTGACCGTTAACTGGGTGGGCCCAGTTTGACCCCCTGGGTCACTGACGTGTGGGCCATCCTTGTTAGTTATTACTTAGGTTAGTTTAGCGCTAATTAACCTAGATTAGTGCTTAACCTAACACTAACTAACTCTGTTTAGTTAGTTAACTAACCACTGACACGTGGGTCTCATAGGTCAGGTTTGACCTGGCCGACCCAGTTGACCGCTGACATCACAGTGACGTCATGCTAAGGCAGTAAGTCATTTTCTGGATTTAAGTTAATTCAGGAAATTCCAGAAAATAGTGCTAACTTCTAAAAATCATAGAAATTCAACCGTAACTCCAAATCAAACAAATTATATATGAAAAATGATCAAAAAAATCCAATCTATCCAGCTGTACCATTTTCATGCATGTTAGAACAACTTATACCTGCTGATCAGGTCAAATCAATTAAATGGCATTTAAACTATCACATATGGAGTTTGAATTTGAACCTAGTGTTCAAACCAACCCCATTTTACTTGTTGCTAGATGCATTGGGCCAATCAATAGCATATTGCCATGTCATCTTCATGCATCATATTGTTGCATGGCATTGATTGTGTTTCTCCTTTGTTTTTCGGTGTTTGTCCCCTCTCAGTAGACGATGTACCGACGATGAGTTCGATGACACCGATGAAGAACTATATTATCTTCAGAAGTGCCAGGCAAGCAAAACCCCCTTGTTCATTCCGATATAATCCTACTCTCTCGCTCCTGCTCTCTTTTACTGCATTAGGACAACAACGATTCATCTGTTACTTGCTGCGGTAGCTGAACCCCTTAGCATGAGTAGCTGAACAACCTCTCCATGACCTTTCATTGCCACAGTAAATAGATGAAACCCACTAGCATGAGTAGGAGTTGTTTGAGCCCTGTTGTGCCTACTCATTCATGCTTGTTTGTCATGCCTGCTACTGCTTAGAGTTGAGTCAGGTCTGATTCATCGGGGATGAATCAGAGGTGTGTGAACATGTCCTACTGTGTGTGAGCTAAGTGTGTGAGCATGATTTGGTAAAGGTAGCGGTGAGAGGCCATGTAGGAGTACATGGTGGGTTGTCTCATTGCAGCCGTCCTCAGGAACTGAGTTCTGTGTTTGTGATCCATCGAACAACTACTACCACGCATTGGGCCCGAAACCAATGGACCCTCTCGGCTTCTTAATCACCCTTGTTCTCTGTCCAGGAGTTGCAACTAGTTTCTGGTGTTTGTAGGATATGTGTTGGAGGCCGTGGGCAGCGCTGACCCGAGGGGTGGGCTGTGATGCGGTAGATACACCGTGGCCCGGTGTACCGAGCGCCCGTTTGGTGTCTCAGGAACCCTGGACACATCGTTTGGGGCTGTGAGCGAAACCCCGGCCGGATCTCCTCGCGGATGGAACCCGAATAGGCGATAAACCTGGACTAGAGACTTGAGTGTTTAGGTAGGCCGTGGACGACACCCATGTTGGGCTTCCGCTTGAAGGTTGCCGAGTACATGTCGTGTAAACAGCGGTAAGTGGTGAGAGCGTGTGTGAAGAAGTACACCCCTGCAGGGTTAACATCATCTATTCGAATAGCCGTGTCCGCGAAAAAGGACTTCTGGGTTGCCTGTAAAGTTCATAGACAAGTGAAAGTGGATATTTTAAAATGTGCAAGATAAACGTGAGTGTTATGGATGGCGTTCTCATAGGGAGACGGGAGCGGATCCATAGTGGTGTATTGGTTGGTGAATATGTGGACTCGTGTGTGCCACCTCAAAAGAGTTACTTACAGTCGTAGTTCAGGATAGCCACCGAGTCAAAGCTGGCTTGCTGCAGTTAAACCCCACCATCCCCTTTGTTGATAATGATGCATAAGTAGATAGTTCTGATATAAGTCTTGCTGGGTACATTTGTACTCACGTTTGCCTATTTTATGTTTTTGCAGAGAGACTTCAGTCTCACTAGTAGTTCCCCTTGGACTTCGACATTTAGCTTGTTACCTCAGCTACGATCTTGTGCCCTCGGCAGGATCTGGTAGTTAGTCAGGCTTCTTAGCCTTTTTCATTTGTAGATGTCTGTACTCAGACATGTTAAGCTTCCACTTGTGTTTTGACTTGTATGCTCTGAATGTTGGGTCGTGAGACCCATGTTTGTAATATCTCGCTCCTCGGAGCCTGTTGAATAAAATACTTGAGTTGTAGAGTCATGTTGTGATGCCATGTTGTATTTGCACATATCGAGAATATTGTGTGTATGTTATTGAATTGCTTGGTATGTGTGGGATCTGACTATCTAGTTGTTTATCCTTAGTAGCCTCTCTTACCGGGAAATGTCTCCTAGTGCTTCCACTGAGCCATGGTAGCTTGCTACTGCTCTGGAACACTTAGGCTGGCCGGCATGTGTCCTTCTTTGTTCCTGTGTCTGTCCCTTCGGGGAAATGTCACGCGATGAGTACCGGAGTCCTGTTAGCCCGCTACAGCCCTGTTTACCGGAGTCCTGCTAGCCCAGTGCTACAGCCTGGATTCACTCGCTGATGACCGACACATTCGATGTTGGGTCATGGATGCCTGTCCCTATAAGTTTGTTCCACTTTGGGTTTACAACTAGCCATGTCAGCCCGGGCTCCTTATCATATGGATGCTAGCGACACTATCATATACGTGTGCCAAAAGGCGCAAACGGTCCCGGGCAAAGGTAAGGCGACACCCGTGGGAATACCGTGCGTGAGGCCGCAAAGTGATATGAGGTGTTACATGCTAGATCGATGTGGCATTGAGTCGGGGTCCTGACAAAGGGTGTCATGGCGCGTGCCTCAGGAGCCAGGCATCTTTGAGGAACGGCTCTTCAAGCCGTCAGCAGCTCCCCCTGCTGCCGAACCAGCACCGCCTCAGGAGGATATTCCCTGAGCCCCTAGGTAGGTGCCCCTGCTTGCGGCCCGACCTCGGCAGCCCGTCCGCTCGTCGCGCTCGAGCCTCAGGAGGGATGCTGGACCGAGGAGTTCAAGGTGTACTTGCTTCTGGGGACCCTGCCGGAGAAGGAGGAAGATGCAGAGCTGATGGCTCGGCAGGCCACCGCATACTGCATCCAGATAGTGAGTTGTACTGTAAGCGGCCCAATGATGTTTCTTTGCGGTGCATCTACAGGGAGCAGGGGTTCGAGCTGCTAGCTGACATACACAGCGGGGACTACGGACACCACTCTTCATCACACGTCCTCGTGGGCAAGGCATTCTGCAGTGGGTTCTATTGGCCCACGGCACTCAATGACGCCACCGTGCTGGTGTGATCCTGCGAAGCCTACTAATTCCACGCCAAGCAGGTCCACCGGTCCGCGCATGACCTCCAGACTATCCCGCTCACATGGCCGTTCTCGGTCTGGGGGCTGGACATCTTGGGACCATTCCCTCGAGCACTAGGGGGCTACTGCTACCTCTACGTCGCCATCAACAAGTTCACCAAGTGGGCGGAGCTGGAAGTTGTCCGCACCATCCCGGTCGGCTCAGCTGTCAAGTTCATCAAGGGCATCGTGAGCCGGTTTAGGGTTCCTAATCGCCTCATCACCGACAATGGCTCATAATTCACCAGCAACCTTTTCAAAACATATTGTGCTAACCTTGGAACGCAGATATGATACGCTTCGGCGGCACACCCCAGGAGCAACAACCAAGCCGAGCGCGCCAATGCAGAGGTCCTGAGAGGCCTCAAGGCAAGGACCTTCAAGAAGAAGCTCGAGGCCTGCAGCAGGGGCTGGCTCGACAAGCTCCATTCAGTGTTGTGGTCCATCCGCACCACCGCGACCAAGCCGATGGGCGAAACCCCGTTTTTCCTCATCTATGGAGCTGAAGCGGTTCTCCCACATGAGGTCAAGGATCGCTCCACACGGGTACTGGCATTCGATGAGGCACGCCAGGACGCCACGCGTGGGATGGATCTCGTGCTGGGGGAGGAATGCCGCCGTCAAGCCTCGCTCCGAGCGGCAAGGTACCAGCAGGCGCCGTGGCGGTACCACTGCTGCAGCGTCCGCCCCAGGACGCTCGAGGTGGGTGATCTCATCTTGAGGCGGGTGCTCTCCAAGGAAGGGTTGCACAAGCTCTCTCCCATGTGGGAGGGCCCATTTACGATTGCCCGTGTCTCTAGGCCTGGCGCCGTGTGCCTGGATACATAGGAGGGGATCCCCATCCAGAATGCCTGGAACATCCAGCACCTCTGAAAGTTCTACCCATGAAGCAAGGCTCACACCTATGAAAGTCTCCGCTCGTGACACTCTCACGTAATAATGAGTGGGCTTGTACACGCATCGGAGTCTCCTGAGTGTCACCCACGGGCCTCGCGAGGGCTCCCTCCCACGTTCTAGTGGCAGCACTTAGCTTCGCACTGGTGAGAAGACTAGACTAGGTGTCGGACACAGCTGTTCATTTGCTTGCTTTTTGTAGTTGGTTCACAGTTTCTTAATGAATTTGGAGTTTTCGCGTTTTGTTCGCCAAGTTGGGTTTTCTCTCCTCTCCGGTCACTCGTTCTTAGCCTTGGCCAGGAAAGGGCTGCAGTTTCTGGTCGCTCTTCCTCGCGCGTCCCGCACGTCAGGGCTAGGCAGGTGTGTGCGCTCGAGTCCACCCACACGCAAGCACGCCTCGCCGAAACCCCGTCGCCCCAATGCTTCGACTTTCTTAATACTCGCGAGACACCCTCGATCGAGCTCGTAAGCATGCGCGCCCTCTCATATTCATGCCCCCCGGGCAGCGCGACCCGGTGCATTAAGCCACAGCTAAACCTGTGGCAGGGGGCTCACACAAGGAAGAATGAGATGACCTGTTAAGGTTTTTTTAACAACTCTGCAGCAGCTCTACGACACCTCCCAAGATCTACAACGCCTCCCGAGATCAACGGCTCCCAAGTCATCAAGAAAGGGGGCTCCGCCAGGCATCAAGGGTCGTGCCCTTGCGAGGTGGGAAGCTACCGCGAGCATGTTCAGTTAAGTTACCCTACCCGTGCCCACTCGGAATACAAATATCACGGCATATCATCAAGATAATAAGCATATCATAATGGCATAACTGTCACAGTTCATTACACACTTTAGTGGGGCACTCTACTTTTTTCAAAATGCAGAAGAAAGGAAAGGTTAAACAGAAGTGCCCTGTGAGACCGCAGCGGATCCTGAAACCAAGCTCGGCAGCCCCGAGCAAAGTTCGGGCCCTCCTCCTGCTTCACCGGGGCGCGGCAGTGAGACAACCCGCAACCTTCCTCGATGCGAGCTCGGCGGCGCGGAGGTTGGTTGTAGCCGCCGTTGCTAGAGCTCTCACCTGAAGAGGAGCTGTCGCTGCTGGAGGAAGTGTGGACGTCGTCAAGGGCAAGCTCACCCTCGTCACCGACGCAGCCGACGTCAAGGCCTAGCTCACCGTCGCCGCTACCGTCTTCTAGGCAGCACCCTGCACGGCAGCCGTCCTCCCTGATCACCCTCACAAAGAGGGTCGCAAGGCCGTCATACTTAAAGTGGAGGGTGCACCTCCCGCTCAGGCCTCGTGCGCGGGCAAACGCCTGCTAGCCACAGGCCAAGACCACACTGCCTATAGCAGTGACCTCGATCCCAACCCACGAGGCCCTGCTGCAGCAATCGTCAGCCTACAGCTAGAGGCCGGCAAGCCCCGAGGCTGGCAGCTCGCCGATGAAGAAGCATGGAAGCCGGAGCAAGGTGCTGGCGGGCTTCTCCGACCACACGACAAACTCTGGCAACGCGTCCACCAAGGGGAAGCGTGGTCGAGCAGGATGAGCGACCATGGTGCGCCTCCCCTCATCGCAGGGGCTGCCCGTGGCCGGTGGCTTCTGCCACGAGAAAAAGTGCCGCTGCGGACACCAAGGGAGACGCCAGCTCCCGGAGAAGCGGGCCTGCGCCCCCTGGAGGCCGCCGCTGGGGTCGCAACATGCTTCGGGGACCGCCGCGGCCCCTCTTGGGCGATGGCGAAGATGGCCCCTCCTTAGGGGCCTTCCCTTTCTCAGCGGCCGTGAACCTCCTCGCCTGCGCCATGAGCTTCGCAACTACGACAAGGTGGGGAATAAGAAGGAACGGGCAGCAAGAAGATGAATATAGAGATGAGCGAGGAGGGCTCTGCCCCTCCCCCTCATTTATAGCCAGAGGGAGGCCAACCGCCGGCCTCCACGCTCCTGCTCAATGATGGTTCTCTCTGCATGCAACAGTGACTCATCAAGTCGGGCAGTTACCGAGGCAGCATGGGGAAGCGGAGACACTTACGTCCCATCAATCGCCACACATCGCCCAAGGCCGCAGGCGGTTAGGCCCCGCAGCGCTCCGCACTTGCCCTTTGGCTTCGCTTAGAAGCCAAGTCCGAGCGCCCCTTGGGCCCAGGGGCTAGTTTTAGCGTTCTGGATACGGGGGTACCCAGACGTGCCTGGCTGGAGCCCGCGGCGTGGCTCCACTGACGGCCTGGTACGACCCTGTTTCGACATCGATCTTGATAACCCACAAGTATAGGGGATCAATTGTAGCCTCTTTCGATAAGTAAGAGTGTCGAACCCAATGAGGAGCTAAAGGTAGAGCAAATATTCCCTCAACTTCTATCGACCACTGATACAACTCTACGCACGCTTAGCGTTTGCTTTACCTAAAACAAGTATGAAACTAGAAGGACTTTGTAGGTGTTGTTGGATTGGTTTGCAAGATAATAAAGAGAACGTAAATATAAACTAGGGGCTGTTTAGATAAAGAAGCAATAAAGTAAATATAGCGAGGGTGGAAAAGTAGTGGTAGGAGTTGTGAAATTGTCCCTAAGCAATTGACTACTTTACTAGACCGATAGCAAGTTTTATGTGGGAGAGGCATACGCTAGCATACTTTCTCTTCTTGGATCATATCACTTATGATTGGAACTCTAGCAAGCATCCACAACTACTAAAGATCATTAAGGTAAAACCCAACCATAGCATTAAAGCATCAAGTCCTCTTTATCCCATACGCCACAACCCCCTTACTCGGTTTTATGCTTCTGTCACTCAAGCAACCCACTATAAGAGAATCATGAACATATTGCAACACCCTACAGTGGGAATCCCTCATGCTTGCGCGACACGGAGGGCACAATAGGACAGCAGCATAACCACAAGCAAATTAAACCAATCATAGCAATTCATCAATCACCGATAGGACAATGAAAATCTACTCAGACATCATAGGATGGCAACACATCATTGGATAATTATATGAAGCATAAAGCACCATGTTCAAGTAGAGGGTATAGCGGGTTGCGGGAGAGTGGACCGCTGAATATAGATGGGGGTAGGTGATGGAGATGTTAGTGAAGATGGCAGAGGTGTTGGTGTAGATCGCGGTGATGATGATGGCCCCCGACGGCGGGGGAGTGAGCCCCCCTTCTTCTTCTTCTTCTTCTTCTTCTTCTTCTTCCTTGACCCTCTCCCTAGATGGGATAAGGGTTTCCCCTCTGGTCCCTGGTCTCCATGGCTTGGGAGGGGCGAGAGCCCCTCTGAGATTGGATCTGTCTCTCTGTCTCTCTCTGTTTCTGTGTTCTTAGATTCTGCCCTTTCGCCGTTTCTTATATATCTGGAGATCCGTAACTCCGATTGGATTGAAACCTTCGACCAGATTTTTCTCTGAAAATTAGCTTTCTTGCGGCCAAAGAAGAGCATTAACCGCCTTACAGGGTGCCCACGAGGGTCAGGGGCACGCCCCTGCCTCATGGCCCCCTCAGGCGCCGTCTCACATTGATTCTTCTTCCCAAAAATCATAAATATTCCAAAAATACTTTCCGTCCGTTTTTATCCCGTTTGGACTCCGTATGATATTGGGTTTCTGCGGAACATAAAACATGCAACAAACAGGAACTAGCACTGGGCACTGGATCAATATGTTAGTCCCAAAAATAGTATAAAAAAGTTGCCAAAAGTATATGAAAGTTGTAGAATATTGGCCTGGAACAATCGAAAATTATAGATACGACGAAGACGTATCAGCATCCCCAAGCTTAATTCCTGCTCGTCCTCAAGTAGGTAAATGATAAAAAGATAATTTTTGATGTGGAATGCTACCTAGCATAATCTTGATCATATATCTAATCATGGCATGAATATTAAGACACGAGTGATTCAAAGCAATAGTCTATCAGTTGACATAAAAACGATAATACTTCAAGCGTACTAATAAAGCAATCATGTCTTTTCAAAACAACATGGCCAAAGAAAGTTATCCCTACAAAATTATATAGCCTGGCTATGCTCCATCTTCATCACACAGAATATTCCAATCATGCACAACCCCGATGACAAGCCAAGCAATTGTTTCATACTTTTGACGTTCTCAAACCTTTCAACTTTCACACAATACATGAGCGTGAGCCTTGGACATAGCACTATAGGTGGAATAGAATATGATGGTGGAGGTTGTGTGGAGAAGACAAAAAGGGAGAAAGTCTCACATCGACGCGGTTAATCAACGGGCTATGGAGATGCCCATTAATTGATGTCAATGCGAGGAGTAGGGATTGCCATGCAACGGATGCACTGAGAGCTATAAGTGTATGAAAGCTCAAACTAAAACTAAGTGGGTGTGCATCCAACTTGCTTGCTCATGAAGACCTAGGGCATTTGAGGAAGCCCATCGTTGGAATATACAAGCCAAGTTCTATAATGAAAATTCCCACTAGTTTATGAAAGTGACAATATAGGAGACTCTCTATATGAAGAACATGGTGCTACTTTGAAGCACAAGTGTGGTAAAAGGATAGTAACATTGCCACTTTTCTTTTTTTTTCTTTTTTTGGCGGGCTTCTTTGGCCCCCTTTTTTTATTTAGGCTTCTTTGGCCTCTCTCTTTTTTCCATGGGGCAATGCTCTATAATGATGATCATCACATATTTATTTACTTACAACTCAATATTACAACTCGATAATAGAACAAAGATAAGACTCTATATGAATGCCTCTGGTGGTGTATCGGGATGTGAAATGATCTAGCATAGCAATGACATCAAAAAACATACAAGCCATGAAAACATCATGCTAGCTATCTTACAATCATGAAAAGCAATATAACAATGAATGCTCAAGTCATGTATATGATGATGATGGAAGTTGCATGGCAATATATCTTGGAATGGCTATGGAAATGCCATGATAGGTAGGTATGGTGGCTGTTTTGAGGAAGATATAAGGAGGCTTATGTGTGATAGAGCGTATCATATCATGGGGTTTGGATGCACCGGCTAAGTTTGCACCAACTCTCGAGGTGAGAAAGGGCAATGCACGGTACCGAAGAGGCTAGCAATGATGGAAGGGTGAGAGTGTGTATAATCCATGGACTCAACATTAGTCATAAAGAACTCACATACTTATTGCAAAAATCTCTTAGTCCTCGAAACGAAGTACTACACGCATGCTCCTAGGGGGATAGATTGGTAGGAAAATACCATCGCTCGCTCCCGACCGCCACTCATAAGGAAGACAATCAATAAATACCCCATGCTCCAACTTCGTTACATAACGGTTCACCATACGTGCATGCTACGGGAATCACAAACTTCAACACAAGTATTTCTACAATCCACAACTACCCACTAGCATGACTCTAATATCACCATCTTTATATCGCAAAACTATTGCAAGGAATCAAACATATCATATTCAGCGATCTACAAGTTTATGTAGGATTTTATGACTAACCATGTGAATGACCAATTCCTGTCATCTCTCTAAATAGATATAAGTGAAGCAAGAGAGTTTAATTCTTTCTACAAAATATAAGCCCACGCTCTAACAAATATAAGTGAAGAAAAAGAGCATTCTACAAATGGTGGTTTTCTATGTGAAGAGAAACAGGCAATCCAATTTCAAATGATATAAGTGAAGCACATGAAGCATTCTTTAAAGCCATAATCAAAAGATTTAAGTGAAGTGAAATGAGAATTCTATAAATCAACCAAGGACTATCTCATACCAGTGTGGTTCATAAAATAAAATTGATTACTAAATGCAAAAGACGCTCCAAGACTTGCACATATCGCATGAACGAAACGAATCCGAAAACATACCGATACTTGTTGAAGAAAGAGGGGATGCCTACCGGGGCATCCCCAAGCTTAGACGCTTGAGTCTGCTTGTATATTTACTTGGGGTGCCTTGGGCATCCCCAAGCTTGAGCTCTTGCCTCTCCTCCTTTTCCTCATATCGAGACCTTCTCGATCAGGGAACACATCATCCACATAAAACTTCAACAGAAAATTCAGTAAGATCTGTTAGTATAATAACGCAAAGCACTACTCTAAATATTGTTGCAAACTGGTTCATATTTTGGTTTTGCATTGTGTCTACTGTAATATAACTTTTCCAGGGCTTAATCCACTTGTTGGGGAACGTAGTAATTTCAAAAAATTTCCTACGTACATGCAAGATCATGGTGATGGCATAGCAACGAGAGGGGAGAGTGTCCGTCCACGTACCCTCGTAGACCGTAAGCGGAAGCGTTATGACAACGCGGTTGATGTAGTCGTACGTCTTCACGATCCGACCGATCCAAGTACCGAATGTACGGCACCTCCGAGTTCAGCACACGTTCAGCTCGATGACGATCCCCGGGCTCCGATCCAGCAAAGCTTCGGGGATGAGTTCCGTCAGCACGATGGCGTGGTGACGATGATGATGCTCTACCGGCGCAGGGCTTCGCCTAAACTCCGCGACGATATGACCGAGGTGGAATATGGTGGAGAGGGGCACCGCACACGGCTAAGGAACGATCCGTAGATCAACTTGTGTGTTATGGGGTGCTCCCCTGCCCCCGTATATAAAGGAGGGAGGGGGAGGTGCGGCCGGCCCCCTTGGGGTGCGCCTGGAGGAGTCCTACTCCCACCGGGAGTAGGACTCCCCCCTCTTGCCTTGGTGGAGAAGGAAAGGGGGGAGGGGAAAGAGGAGAGGGGCCCCCCCTTCCTTGTCCTATTCAGACTAGGGGGGAGGGGGCGCGCGGCCTGCCCTGGCCGGCCCTCCTCTTCTCCCTCATGGCCCACTAAGGCCCATTAACCCCCGGGAGGGTTCCGGTAACCCCCCGGTGTTCCGGTAAAATCCTGATTTCACCCGGAACCTTTCTGATGTCCAAACATAGGCTTCCAATATATCAATCTTTATGTCTCGACCATTTCGAGACTCCTCGTTATGTCCGTGATCACATCCGGGACTCCGAACAAACTTCGGTACATCAAAACTTATAAACTCATAATAAAACTGTCATCGTAACATTAAGCGTGCGGACCCTACGGGTTCGAGAACTATGTAGACATAACCTAGAACCATTCTCGGTCAATAACCAATAGCGGGACCTAGATGCCCATATTGATTCCTACATATTGTACGAAGATCTTTATCGGTCAAACTGCATAACAACATACGTTGTTCCCTTTGTCATTGGTATGTTACTTGCCCGAGATTTGATCGTCGGTATCCAATACCTAGTTCAATATCATTACCGGCAAGTCTCTTTACTCGTTCTGTAATGCATCATCCCGTAACCAACTCATTTGGTCACATTGCTTGCAAGGCTTATAATGATGTGCATTACCGAGAGGGCCCAGAGATACCTCTCCGACAATCGGAGTGACAAAACCTAATCTCGAAATACGCCAACTCAACATGTACCTTCGGAGACACCTGTAGTACTCCTTTATAATCACCCAGTTACGTTGTGACGTTTGGTAGTACCCAAAGTGTTCCTCCGGTAAACGGGAGTTGCATATTTCTCATAGTTACAGGAACATGTATAAGTCATGAAGAAAGCTATAGCAGTATACTAAACGATCAAGTGCTAGGCTAACGGAATGGGTCATGTCAATCACATCATTCTTCTAATGATGTGGTCCCATTAATCAAATGACAACACATGTCTATGGTTAGGAAACATAACCATCTTTGATTAATGAGCTAGTCAAGTAGAGGCATACTAGTGACTATATGTTTGTCTATGTATTCACACATGTATCATGTTTCCGGTTAATACAATTCTAGCATGAATAATAAACATTTATCATGATATGAGGAAATAAATAATGACTTTATTATTGCCTCTAGGGCATATTTCCTTCAGTCTCCCACTTGCACTAGAGTCAATAATCTAGATTACATAGTAATGATTCTAACACCCATGGAGTCTTGGTGTTGATCATGTTTTGCTCGTGAGAGAGGCTTAGTCAACGGGTCTGCAACATTCAGATCCTTATGTATTTTGCAAATCTCTATGTCTCCCACTTGGACTTGGTCCCGAATGGAATTGAAGCATCTCTTGATGTGCTTAGTCCTCTTGTGAAATATGGATTCCTTTGCCAAAGCAATTGCACCAGTATTGTCACAGAAAATCTTCATTGGTCCCGATGCACTAGGTATGACACCTAGATCGGTAATGAACTCCTTCATCCAGACTCCTTCATTTGCTGCTTCAGAAGCAGCTATGTACTCCGCTTCACATGTAGATCCTGCCACGACTCTTTGTTTAGAACTGCACCAACTTACAGCTCCACAGTTTAATAAAAACACATATCCGGTTTGCGATTTAGAATCGTCCTGATCAGTGTCAAAGCTTGCATCAACGTAACCATTTACGACTAGCTCTTTGTCACCTCCATATACGAGAAACATATCCTTAGTCCTTTTCAGGTATTTCAGGATGTTCTTGACCGCTGTCCAGTGATCCACTCCTGGATTATGTTGGTACCTTCCTGCCAAGATTATTGCTAAGCATACATCAGGTCTGGTACACAGCATTGCATACATGATAGAGCCTATGGCTGAAGCATAGGGAACATCTTTCATTTTCTCTCTATCTTCTGCTGTGGTCGGGCATTGAGTTTGACTCAACTTCACACCTTGTAGCACAGGCAAGAAACCTTTCTTTCCCTGATCCATTTTGAACTTTTTCAAAATTTTGTCAAGGTATGCGCTTTGTGAAAGTCCTATTAAGCGTCTTGATCTATCTCTATAGATCTTGATGCCCAATATGTAAGCAGCTTCACCGAGGTCTTTCATTGAAAAACTTTTATTCAAGTATCCCTTTATGCTATCCAGAAATTCTATATCATTTCCAGTTAATAATATGTCATCTACATATAAAATCAGAAATGCTACAGAGCTCCCACTCACTTTCTTGTAAATACAGGCTTCTCCAAAAGTCTGTATAAAACCATATGCTTTGATCACACTATCAAAACGTTTATTCCAACTCCGAGATGCTTGCACCAGTCCATAAATGGATCGCTGGAGCTTGCACACTTTGTTAGCACTTTTTGGATCAACAAAACTTTTTGGTTGCATCATATACAACTCTTCTTCCAGAAATCCATTCAAGAATGCAGTTTTGACATCCATTTGCCAAATTTCATAATCATGAAATGCAGCAATAGCTAACATGATTCGGACAGACTTAAGCATCGCTACGGGTGAGAAAGTCTCATCGTAGTCAACCCCTTGAACTTGTCGAAAACCTTTCGCAACAAGTCGAGCTTTATAGACAGTTATATTACCATCAGCGTCAGTCTTCTTCTTAAAAATCCATTTATTCTTAATGGCTTGCCGATCATCGGGCAAGTCAACCAAAGTCCATACTTTGTTTTCGTACATGGATCCCATCTCAGATTTCATGGCCTCTAGCCATTTTACGGAATCTGGGCTCATCGTCGCTTCCTCATAGTTCGTAGGTTCATCATGGTCAAGTAACATGACTTCCAGAATAGGATTACCGTACCACTCTGGTGCGGATCTTACTCTGGTGGACCTATGAGGTTCAGTAGAAACTTGATCTAAAGTTTCATGATCAATATCATCAGCTTCCTCACTAGTTGGTGTAGTTGCCACAGGAACCGGTTCTTGTGATGAACTACTTTCCAACAAGGGAGTAGATATAGTTATCTCATCAAGTTCTACTTTCCTCCCACTCACTTCTTTCAAGAGAAACTCCTTCTCTAGAAAGGATCCGATTTTAGCAACGAAAATCTTGCCCTCAGATCTGTGATAGAAGGTGTACCCAATAGTCTCTTTTGGGTATCCTATGAAGACACATTTCTCCGATTTGGGTTCGAGCTTATCTGGTTGAAGTTTCTTCACATAAGCATCGCAGCCCCAAACTTTAAGAAACGACAACTTTGGTTTCTTGCCAAACCATAGTTCATAAGGTGCTGTCTCAACGGATTTTGATGGTGCCCTACTTAACGTGAATGCGGCCGTCTCTAAAGCATAACCCCAAAACGATAGCGGTAAATCAGTAAGAGACATCATAGATCGCACCATATCTAGTAAAGTACGATTACGACGTTCGGAAACACCATTTCGTTGTGGTGTTCTGGGTGGCGTGAGTTGCGAAACTATTCCGCATTGTTTCAAGTGTAGACCAAACTCGTAACTCAAATATTCTCCTCCACGATCAGATCGTAGAAACTTTATTTTCTTGTTACGATGATTTTCCACTTCACTCTGAAATTCTTTGAACTTTTCAAATGTTTCAGACTTGTGTTTCATTAAGTAGATATACCCATATCTGCTCAAATCATCTGTGAAGGTGAGAAAATAACGATACCCGCCGCGAGCCTCAACATTCATTGGACCACAAACATCAGTATGTATGATCTCCAACAAATCAGTTGCTCGCTCCATAGTTCCGGAGAATGGCGTTTTAGTCATCTTGCCCATGAGGCACGGTTCGCAAGTACCAAGTGATTCATAATCAAGTGATTCCAAAAGCCCATCAGTATGGAGTTTCTTCATGCGCTTTACACCGATATGACCTAAACGGCAGTGCCACAAATAAGTTGCACTATCGTTATCAACTCTGCATCTTTTGGTTTCAACACTATGAATATGTGTATTACTACTATCGAGATTCAATAAAAATAGACCACTCTTCAAGGGTGCATGACCATAAAAGATATTACTCATATAAATAGAACAACCATTATTCTCTGATTTAAATGAATAACCGTCTCGCATCAAACAAGATCCAGATATAATGTTCATGCTCAACGCTGGCACCAAATAACAATTATTTAGGTCTAAAACTAATCCCGATGGTAGATGTAGAGGTAGCGTGCCGACCGCGATCACATCGACTTTGGAACCATTTCCCACACGCATTGTCACCTCGTCCTTAGCCAATCTTCCCTTAATTCGTAGTCCCTGTTTCGAGTTGCAAATATTAGCAACAGAACCAGTATCAAATACCTAGGTGCTACTGCGAGCATTAGTAAGGTACACATCAATAACATGTATATCACATATACCTTTGTTCACTTGTCCATCCTTCTTATCCACCAAATACTTGGGGCAGTTCCACTTCCAGTGTCCAGTCTGCTTGCAGTAGAAGCACTCAGTTTCAGGCTTAGGTCCAGACTTGGGTTTCTTCTCTTGAGCAGCAACTTGCTTGCTGTTCTTTTTGAAGTTCCCCTTCTTCTTCCCTTTGCCCTTTTTCTTGAAACTGGTGGTCTTGTTAACCATCAATACTTGATGCTCCTTCTTGATTTCCACCTCCGCGGCTTTTAGCATCGCGAAGAGCTCGGGAATAGTCTTGTTCATCCCTTGCATATTATAGTTCATCACGAAGCTCTTGTAGCTTGGTGGCAGTGATTGAAGAATTCTGTCAATGACACTATCATCAGGAAGATTAACTCCCAGTTGAATCAAGTGATTATTATACCCAGACATTTTGAGTATGTGTTCACTGACAGAACTATTCTCCTCCATCTTGCAGCTATAGAACTTATTGGAGACTTCATGTCTCTCAATCCGGGCATTTGCTTGAAATATTAACTTCAATTCCTGAAACATCTCATATGCTCCATGACGTTCAAAACATCGTTGAAGACCCGGTTCTAAGCCGTAAAGCATGCCACACTGAACTATCGAGTAGTCATCAGCTTTGCTCTGCCAGACGTTCTTAACATCGTCAGTTGCATCAGCAGCAGGCCTGGCACCCAGCGGTGCTTCCAGGACGTAACTTTTCTGTGCAGCAATGAGGATAATCCTCAGGTTACGGACCCAGTCCGTGTAATTGCTACCATCATCTTTCAACTTTGCTTTCTCAAGGAACGCATTAAAATTTAACGGAACAACAGCATGAGCCATCTATCTACAAACAAACATAGACAAGCAAAATACTATCAGGTACTAAGTTCATGATAAATTTAAGTTCAATTAATCATATTACTAAAGAACTCCCACTTAGACAGACATCTCTCTTGTCATCTAAGTGATCACGTGATCCAAATCAACTAAACCATGTCCGATCATCACGTGAGATGGAGTAGTTTCAATGGTGAACATCACTATGTTGATCATATCTACTATATGATTCATGTTCGACCTTTCGGTCTCCGTGTTCCGAGGCCATATCTGTATATGCTAGGCTCGTCAAGTATGACCTGAGTATTCCGCGTGTGCAACTGTTTTGCACCTGTTGTATTTGAACGTAGAGCCTATCACACCCGATCATCACGTGGTGTCTCAGCACGAAGAACTTTCGCAACGGTGCATACTCAGGGAGAACACTTCTTGATTATTAAGTGAGAGATCATCTTAAAATGCTACCGTCAATCAAAGCAAGATAAGATGCATAAAGGATAAACATCACATGTAATCAATATAAGTGATATGATATGGCCATCATCATCTTGTGCTTGTGATCTCCATCTTCGAAGCACCGTCGTGATCACCATCGTCACCGGCGCGACACCTTGATCTCCATCGTAGCATCGTTGTCGTTACGCCATCTATTGCTTCTACGACTATCGCTACCGCTTAGTGATAAAGTAAAGCAATTACAGGGCGTTTGCATTTCATACAATAAAGCGACAACCATATGGCTCCTGCCAGTTGCCGATAACTTCGGTTACAAAACATGATCATCTCATACAATAAAATATAGCATCACGTCTTGACCATATCACATCACAACATGCCCTGCAAAAACAAGTTAGATGTCCTCTACTTTGTTGTTGCAATTTTTACGTGGCTACTACGGGCTTAGCAAGAACCGTTCTTACCTATGCATCAAAACCACAACGATAGTTTGTCAAGTTGGTGCTGTTTTAACCTTCGCAAGGACCGGGCGTAGCCACACTCGGTTCAACTAAAGTGAGAGAGACAGACACCCGCCGGTCACCTTTAAGCAACGAGTGCTCGTAGCGGTGAAACCAGTCTCACGTAAGCGTACGCGTAATGTCGGTCCGGGCCACTTCATCTCACAATGCCGCTGAACCAAAGTATGACATGCTGGTAAGCAGTATGACTTATATCGCCCACAACTCACTTGTGTTCTACTCGTGCATATAACATCAACGCATAAAACCTAGGCTCGGATGCCACTGTTGGGGACCGTAGTAATTTCAAAAAATTTCCTACATACATGCAAGATCATGGTGATGGCATAGCAACAAGAGGGGAGAGTGTCCGTCCATCTACCCTCGTAGACCATAAGCGGAAGCGTTATGACAATGCGGTTGATGTAGTCGTATGTCTTCACGATCCGACCGATCCAAGTACCGAACGTACGGCACCTCCGAGTTCAGCACACGTTCAGCTCGATGACGATCCCCGAGCTCCGATCCAGCAAAGCTTCGGGGATGAGTTCCGTCAGCACGACGGCATGGTGACGATGATGATGCTCTACCGGCGCAGGGCTTCGGCTAAACTCCGCGACAATATGACCGAGGTGGAATATGGTGGAGGGGGGCACCACACATGGCTAAGGAACGATCCGTAGATCAACTTGTATGTTATGGGGTGTCCCCCTGCCCCCGTATATAAAGGAGGGAGGGGGAGGTGCGGCCGGCCCCCTTGGGGTGCGCCTGGAGGAGTCCTACTCCCACCGGGAGTAGGACTCCCCCCTCTTGCCTTGGTGGAGAAGGAAAGGGGGGAGGGGAAAGAGGAGAGGGGGGCGCCGCCCCCCCTTCCTTGTCCTATTCGGACTAGGGGGGAGGGGGCACGCGGCCTGCCCTGGACAGCCCTCCTCTTCTCCCTCATGGCCCATTAAGGCCCATTAACCCCCGGGAGGGTTCCGGTAACCCCCCGGTGTTCCGGTAAAATCCCGATTTCACCCGGAACCTTTCCGATGTCCAAACATAGGCTTCCAATATATCAATCTTTATGTCTTGACCATTTCGAGACTCCTCGTCATGTCCGTGATCACATCCGGGACTCCGAACAAACTTCGGTACATCAAAACTTATAAACTCATAATAAAACTGTCATCGTAACGTTAAGCGTGCGGACCCTACGGGTTCGAGAACTATGTAGACATGACCTAGAACCATTCTCGGTCAATAACCAATAGCGGGACCTGGATGCCCATATTGGTTCCTACATATTCTATGAAGATCTTTATCGGTCAAACCGCATAACAACATACGTTGTTCCCTTTGTCATCGGTATGTTACTTGCCCGAGATTTGGTCGTCGGTATCCAATACCTAGTTCAATCTCATTACCGGCAAGTCTCTTTACTCGTTCCGTAATGCATCATCCCGTAACCAACTCATTTGGTCACATTGCTTGCAAGGCTTATAATGATGTGCATTACCGAGAGGGCCTAGAGATACCTCTCCGACAATCAAAATGACAAAACCTAATCTCGAAATACGCCAACTCAACATGTACCTTCGGAGACACCTGTAGTACTCCTTTATAATCACCCAGTTACGTTGTGACGTTTGGTAGTACCCAAAGTGTTCCTCCGGTAAACGGGAGTTGCATATTTCTCATAGTTACAGGAACATGTATAAGTCATGAAGAAAGCAATAGCAGTATACTAAACGATCAAGTGCTACGCTAAAGGAATGGGTCATGTCAATCACATCATTCTTCTAATGATGTGATCCCATTAATCAAATGACAACACATGTATATGGTTAGGAAACATAACCATCTTTGATTAATGAGCTAGTCAAGTAGAGGCATACTAGTGACTATATGTTTGTCTATGTATTCACACATGTATCATGTTTCCGGTTAATACAATTCTTGCATGAATAATAAACATTTATCATGATATGAGGAAATAAATAATAAATTTATTATTGCCTCTAGGGCATATTTCTTTCACCACTGATAGAAATTGATAGTTTCATCAAAATAAGCAAACTATGCATCAAAAACAGAATCTGTCAAAAACAGAACAGTCTGTAGCAATCTGAACATTCACCATACTTCTGGTAGCCGAACAATTCTACCTAAATTAGGAAAACTAAAAAATTTATACAGCAAGACAGTGCAAAAAGAATCAGAACCATTTGACATTCCAGTAAAAAATGTAAAATCGCGCACTACAGCCAAAGTTTCTGTCCTGCACCGTATAAACCAAACAGCATTGTAAACATCCTAAAGGCGAACCTTGGAACATTATTTTTATGATACAATGGAATTGTACAAGGAAATAATTATTTTTAATGAAAAGTTTCTGTAATTAAGATTCACAAAGTTTCCGTGAGAATGAACAAAGTTGAAGGAGCTCTCCCAGTTCAACAATGCTTGTCTCTCTCACTTTCACTTTCCTTTTTGAAAAGTTTTGGGTTCCCCTCTTTATTTATTTTTGTTTTTAAACTATATGAAAGCACACAAATGAAATAAATGACTCTCTATAACTTCTGGGTTGTCTCCCTGGCAGCTCTTTCTTTAAAGCCATTAAGCTAGGCATATAGTGCTCAAGTCATGAATCCACCCGGATCCCAAGGTATATCAAAGCCAATTTTAATTAAAAATGATTTGTAATTTAGTAGTGAGCACAAAGTAACACATATCATGCAAAAACAAAGTCTAACTCTCTTCCTATGCATCGGCATGTCATAAAAGAACAATTCATGCACACCAAGTAAAGGCCAATGCATAGTATAAGCAGTTTCTTGCAATTCTATCGTGTTGGAAACATAAAGAGGCGGAGATGTAGTTCCTCTCCCATAATAATTGCAAGTAGGAGCAGCAAGCACATGCATATTATATTCATCAAAATGATCATGTGTAGTAGTAGAAGGCAATCCATCAATATAATCCTTAATAAGAGCAAACTTCTCCGATATAGTGTAGTTTGGAGAATTCAAAGAGATAATAGGACTATTATGTGTGGGTGCAAAAAGCAACAATTTCATGTTTAACATAAGGAACTATAGCAAGTTCATCTCCATAAGCATCATTCATATTGGCATCATGGCCACAAGCATAGCAAGCATCATCAAAAAGGGGTATTTCAAGAGAATCAACGGAATCATAACAATCATCGTAGCAATCATCCTTCGGTAAGCACGAAGGGGAATTAAACAATGTATGAGTTGAAGAGTTACTCTCATTAGAAGGTGGGCACAAGTAGCTAATCCGCTCTTCTTCCTTTTGTTCTTCACTCTCCTCATCATCTTTTTCATCCAATGAGCTCAAAGTTTCATCAATTTCTTCTTCCATAGACTCCTGCGAAATAATAGTCTCTTCTTGGACATCGGAGGAGTCCTCAATATATGGTTTAACATAGGCATTAGAAGCATAATTATCCTAACAATATTTAAACTCTAGCAAGCATCCGCTACTACTAAAGATCATTAAGGTAAAACCCAACCATAGCATTAAAGCATCAAGTCCTCGTTATCCCATATGCCACAACCCCCTTACTCGGTTTTATGCTTCTGTCACTCAAGCAACCCACTATAAGCGAATCATGAACATATTGCAACACCCTACAGTGGGAATCCCTCACGCTTGCATGATTCAGAGGGCACAATAGGACAGCAACATAACCACAAGCAAATTAAACCAATCATAGCAATTCATCAATCACCAATAGGACAATGAAAATCTACTCAGACATCATAGGATGGCAACACATCATTGGATAATAATATGAAGCATAAAGCACCTTGCTCAAGTAGAGGGTATAGCAGGTTGCGGGAGAGTGGACCGCTGAATATAGATGGGGGTAGGTGATGGAGATGTTGGTCAAGATGGCAGAGGTGTTGGTGTAGATCGTGGTGATGATGATGGCCCCGACGGCGGGGGAGAGAGCCCCCCTTATTCTTCTTCTTCTTCTTCTTCTTTTTCCTTGACCTTCTCCCTAGATGGGATAAGGGTTTCCCCTCTGGTCCATGGTCTCCATGTAATGGGAGGGGCGAGAGCCCCTCCGAGATTGGATCTGTCTCTCTGTCTCTCTCTGTTTCTGCGTTCTCAGATTCTGCGTTCTAAGATTCTGCCCTTTCACCGTTTCTTATATATCCGGAGATCCATAACTCCGATTGGATTGAAACCTTCGCCCAGATTTTTCTCTGAAAATTAGCTTTCTTCCAGCCAAAGAAGTGAAGTAACCGCCTTACGGGGTGCCCACAAGGGTCAGGGGCGCACCTGCCCCCTGGGGCACGCCCCTCTGCCTCGTGGCCCCCTCGAGCGTCGTCTCGCGTTGATTCTTCTTCCCAAAAATCATAAGTATTCCAAAAATATTCTCCGTCCATTTTTATCCCGTTTGGACTCCATTTGATATTAGGTTTCTGCGAAACATAAAACATGCAACAAACAGGAACTGGCACTGGGCACTGGATCAATATGTTAGTCCCAAAGATTGTATAAAAACTTGCCAATAGTATATGAAAGTGGTAGAATATTGGCATGGAACAATCAAAATTATAGATACGACGAAGACGTATCAATCGACAACCCAAGACCCTCGCGAGCGGCCAAGCTTCATGAGGCGGATGAAACCAAGACCTCTATGGGGATCAACCTCCTTAGGCTGGCTCCCGAGGAGCGGAGATTTCTATGTAGGGCTCACCTAGTGAGGTTCGGGTCACGTGAGCCATGACGATCGAGGCCAGGCGGGTGCCAGCGGGCGCACTGTATCAGTTTCCTCTTTGGTGCAAAGAAGGCAAGCAGCAGGCACAGAGTCTCGAGGAAGCAACCAAAGGTTTTCATTCCCGTGCAATAAGACCAAGACCGCCAGGGCAGCAGGACGGAGGTCATCACCGAGCCCATCGTAGCGTCACAACTAGAGGCTTTTGTAGGCGAAGACCACTTTAGTCAGGATAAGATGTACTTGTTGTCTCCCTTCAAATTTGGCCGTTGTGGGATCCCTTCCCGCCTCCATTGGGGAAGAGGACTAAGGCCACTATAAATAGGACCTAGCCACGCCATGGTGGGGCAGGAATGACATCCACTCCAACCTCAGTAGCTCACTTGAGCCCAAGAACACACCTCCTGAGGTTGTTCCCCACTGTACTAGTTCATCCTCAGCCCCTCAAGGCAAATGCACCACAAAGCAAGAGTAGGGTTTTACACCGCAAGGTGGCCTGAACCTAGGTAAATCACCGTGTCCCATTTCCTTCAAGCTGGACGCACTAGGTTGTGAAATTGGCAAGTCGACAGACTGGGGAGAGTGAGATCTTCGCATGCACCCCAAAGTTCTAACCTCTCAAGGGTTTGCGGAACCTGAAATCCAACAATCATTGTTGTCATGGCTTGTGTGATGTGGGTGCTAGTGTGAGTGCAATTCCTTTTACCTTATATCAAGAAATTATGAATGATATTGCACCTACTCAGATATAAGATATTGATGTTACTATTAAGCTTGCTAATAGAGATACTATATCACCAATTGGGATAGTTAGAGATGTTGAAGTATTGTGTGGGAAAATAAAATACCCTACTGATTTTCTTGTTCTTGGTTCCCCACAAGATTATTTTTGTCCCATTATTTTTGGTAGACGTTTCCTGAACACTGTTAATGCTAAGATAGACTGCGAGAAAGATATTGTTACTGTTGGTTTAGGGGATATGTCTCATGATTTTAATATCTCTAAATTTTGTAGACAACCCCATGATAAAGAATTGCCTAGTAAGGATGAAATTATTGGTCTTGCTTCTTTTGCGGTGCCACCTTTGGATCCTTTAGAACAATATTTTCTAGACCATGAAAATGATTGTTTATGAATGAAAGAAGGGAAATATATTAAATATTCTTTACTCAAGGGCCTATTTTGAAACACAATTTGCCTATTGAAATCCTTGGGGATCCTCCTCCACCCAAGCGTGACCCCGTCTTTGAGCTTAAACAACCACCTAACACTTTGAAATATACTTATCTTGATGAAAAGAAGATATATCCTGTTATTATTAGTGCTAACCTTTCATAGCATGAGGAAAATAGGTTATTGAAAACTCTGGAGAAGCAACATGTCGCTATTGGATACTCCTGATGCTCTTAAGGGCATTATTCCCAATCTATGTCAGCACAAAATTAATTTGGAGCCTAATGGTAAACTAGTTGTTGACCATCAACAACGGTCAAATCCTAAGACGAAAGAAGTGGTAAGAAATGAAATACTAAAGCTTCTGGAGGCAGGTATAATTTATCCTATTGCTGAAAGTAGATGGGTATGTCCCGTTCATTGTGTCCCTAAGAAGGGAGGTATTACTGTTGTTCCTAATGATAAGAATGAATTGATTCCACAAAGAATTGTTACAGGTTATAGAATGGTAATTGATTTCCGCAAATTAAATAAAGCTACTAGAAAGGATCATTACCCTTTTCCTTTTATTGATCAAATGCTAGAAAGACTATCCAAACATACACATTTCTGCTTTCTAGATGGTTATTTTGGTTTCTCTCAAATACTTGTGTCAAAAGAGGACCAAGAAAAGACCACTTTTACTTCCCCTTTCGGTACTTTTGCTTAAGACGTATGCCTTTTGGTTTATGCAATGCACCTACTACCTTTCAAAGAAGTATGACTGCTATATTCTCTCACTTTTGTGAAAAGATTGTTGAGGTTTTCATGGATGATTTCTCCATTTATGGAACTTCTTTTGATGATTGGTTAAGCAACCTTGATCGAGTTTTGTAGAGATGTGATGAAACCAATCTTGTCTTCAATTGGGAGAAGTGCCACTTTATGGTTAATGAAGGTATAGTCTTGGGGCATAAAATTTCCGAAAGAGGTATTGAACTTGATAAAGCTAAAGTAGATGCTATTGAAAAGATGTCGTGTCCTAAAGATATCAAAGGTATAAGAAGTTTCGTTGGTCATGTTGGTTTCTATAGGAGGTTTATTAAAGACTTCTGTAAAAATTCTAGGCCTCTCACTAATCTCTTGCAAAAAGATGTTCCTTTTGTTTTTGATGATGATTGTGTAGAAGCACTTGAAATACTTAAGAAAGCCTTGATTTCTGCACCTATTGTTCAACTGCCTTATTGGAATTTACCCTTTGAAATTATGTGTGATGCTAGTGATTATGCTGTTGGTGCTGTTCTAGGGTAAAGAATTGATAAGAAATTGATTGTTATTCATTATGCTAGTAAAACTCTAGACAATGCCCAACGAAAGTATGCTACTACTGAAAAGGAAGTTTTAGCAGTTATTTTTGCTTGTGATAAGTTTAGATCATATATTGTTGATTCCAGAGTAACTGTTCACACTGATCATGTTGCTATTAAAAGTCTTATGGAAAATAAAGATGCCAAACCTAGGCTTATTAGATGGATTCTCTTGTTACAAGAATTTGATTTGTATATTATTGATAGAAAGGGAGCTGAGAACCCCGTTGCAGACAACTTCTCTAGGTTAGAAAATGTTCTTGATGACCCACTGCCTATTGATGATAGCTTTCCTGATGAACAATTAGCTATCATAAATGCTTTTTTAATAATCCATGGTATGTTGATTATGATAATTGCATTGTTGCTAAATTTATACCACATAGTTTCACATGCCAGCAAAAGACAAAGTTTTTCTATGATTTAAGACATTACTTTTGGGATGACCCACATCTTTATAAAGAAGGAGTAGATGGTGTTATTAGACGTTGTGTACCTGAGCATGAACAGGAACAGATCCTATGCAAGTGTCACTCCGAGGCTTACGGAGGAAACCAAGCTGGAGATAGAACTGCACATAAGGTATTGCAATCCATTTTTTATTGGCCTACTCTCTTCAAGGATGCTCGTAAGTATGTCCTGTCTTGTGATGAATGCCAAAGAATTGGTAATATTATTAGACATCAGGAAATTCCTATGAATTATTCACTTGTTATTTAACCATTTGATGTTTGGGGCTTTGATTATATGGGACCTTTTCTTTCCTCCAATGGGTATACACACATTGTAGTTGCTGTTGATTACGTTACGAAGTGGGTAGAAGCTATTCAAACTAGTAGTGCTGATGATAACACTTCTATTAAGATGCTTAAAGAAGTTATTTTCCCATGGTTTGGAGTCCCTAGATATTCAATGACTGATGGTGGTTCACATTTTATTCATCGTGCTTTTCGTAAAATGCTAGCTAAGTATGATGTTAACCATAGAATTGCATCTCCATATCATCCTCGTCTAGTGGTCAAGTATAATTGAGTAATAGAGAGGTTAAATTCATTTTGCAAAAGGCTGTTAATAGATCTAGAAAGAATTGGTATGAGAAACTTGATGATGCATTATGGGCTTATAGAACTGCTTATAAAAATCCTATGGGTATGTCTCCGTATAAAATGGTTTATGGAAAGGCTTGTCACTTACCTCTCGAACTAGAACATAAGGCATATTGGGATACTAAAGAGCTCAATTATGATTTCAAACGTGCCGGTGAGAAGTGGTTTTTTGAAACTAGATCACTTGATGAATGGCGAACCCAAGCATATGAGAATGCCAAGTTGTTTAAAGAAAAAGTTAAAAGATGGCATGACAAAAGGATACAAAAGCATGAGTTTAATGTAGGTGATCATGTTTTGCAATACAACTCTCATTTAAGATTTTTTGCAGGAAAACTTCTCTCTAAATGCGAAGGTCCTTACATTATCGAGGATGTCTATCATTCAGGTGCCATAAAAATCAACAATGCCGAAGGCAAAAATCCGAAGGTGGTAAATGGTCAAAGAATCAAACATTATATCTCAGGTAATCTCATAAATGTTGAGACCAATATAATTGACACTGTAACACCGGAGGAGTACATAAGGGACACTTTCCAGAATGTTTCACACTCCGGAAAGGAATAGGTATGTGGTAGGGTAAGTAAACCGACTCGAAAACCGTTCTAATAGCAGTTTTTTCTTTGTTTTGGAATATTTAAAAAATTAGGAAAATTAAAAGAAGTCCGAAAGAGACACGACGAGACCACAAGGGTGGAGGGCATGCCCTACCCCCTGGGCGTGCCCCCTGCCTTGTGGCCACCTCGTCTGCCCTCCGAACTTTTTTTTATTGCACAATACTTCTTTTGGTCAGTAAAAAATCATTATATAATGTCCCGAATGTTTTGACCACCATACCACGACAAAATCCTATGTTTTTGTTTTGGGCTATTTTTTTGACAGATCTAGATCACCATGACGTCTCCAAGCGCCCCCAAGGATAAGTTTTTCGAGAATGTCATCAACCCTTACCTCACGGAGGTGTTGCAACACCCTCACACCATTGATATGCGTGAGGGGATGCTGCACATCCGCGATGTTGAGGGGCTGAAGAAGACCGGAAGCATGGAGACAAGACTCGAAGCAATGGAGCAGCAAGTGTTCAAGTGCCAAGGGATGGTGGAACATGGACTCAACACCAATCACATGATGGTCACAAAGGTCACCAACAATCACAAGTTGGATGGCAAGAACATCGAGGAAGCCATCCTCAAGCTTCATGAGAAAATTGAGCATCTCCAAGCCTAGATCTATGACCCGCAAAACCAAAATCGTGGTATGAATACATATTTAAAAGGATGAGTTTGGTTGCAGATCTGAGGATCCCGGAGACTCGTTCATCTTTCTATGATGGTGAGCATATGCCTTGGAAGATGGATGACAAGCCTACTACATCATATATACATGGGTATGGGCGCTCCCGTTGGCAACTGCCAAGCATGGGGGAGGTGCCCCGGTATCGTATCACCATTACAGCCTTATCTTTATCATTTTTTTAGTTTGATCCTTTTGGTTATATCTTGATCTAGTAGAATAAAGTTTTAGTATGATCTAGCTTTGGGTTTTGTTTTGATATCTATCTATGTAATCGAGCCCGTGAGTTATATATAATAAAAATTATTTTTGAGTTGAGGGCTTTGCTATCTTGCTATGATCTTGAGGGACTTAAAGAAAGAATAAAAATAAATAAAAAGATCATATATTGATCTTATGGAGAGTAATGACTTCACACATAAAGAGTATGATGAATAAAGTTGACAAACATAGTTTTGGTCATTGCTGCAATTAATATGAAGCAATAAAGAAAGAGAGGTTTTACATATAAATATACTATCTTGGACATCTTTTGTGATTGTGAGCACTCATTAAAATATGACATGCTAAAAATTTGATGCTGGACAAGGAATACAACATAATGGGTTATGTTTTCTTATATCCAAATAGAAGTTATATTGTCATGGATCGTCCAACATGTTGAGCTTGCCTTCACCTCTCATTCTAGCCAAATTCTTTGCACCAAGTAGAGATACTACTTGTGCTTCCAAACATCCCTAAACCCAGTTTTGCCATGAGAGTCCACCATACCTACCTATGGGTTGAGTAAGATCCTTCAATTAAGTTGTCATCAGTACAAGCAATAAAAATTGCTCTCTAAATATGTATGATCTATTAGTCTGAAGAAAATAAGCTTTATACGAACTTGTGATATGGAAAAAGTAAAAGCGACGGGCTGCATATTAAAGTTCTTTATCACAAGTGGCAATATAAAGTGATGTTCTTTTGCATTAAGATTTAGTGCATCCAACCATAAAAGCGCATGACAACCTCTGCTTCCCTTTGTGATGGGCCTATCTTTTTTTTACCTTCTACCCTTATACAAGAGTCATGGTGATCTAGACATCTTCTTTTTACACTTTTTCCTTTGGCAAGCACTATGTGTTGGTGAGATCCAGATATCTATATCCACTCAGATGTAGGTTATCATAAAGTATTATTGTTGACATTACCCTTGAGGTAAAAGGTTGGGAGGCAAAACTATATGCCCCTATCTTTCTTTGTGTCCGATTGAAACTTTGTACCCATAAGTATCACATGAGTGTTAGCAATTATGAAAGACTAAATGATAGTTGAGTATGTGGACTTGTTGAAAAGCTCTTATATTGACGCTCTTTGATGTTATGATAAATTGCAATTGCTTCAATGGCTGAGATCATAGTTTGTTAGTTTTCGATGAAGTTTCTGATTTATACTTTACCTTGTTAATGAATTGTTACTTTAGCTTAAGAAATTATATGAGAATATATGTTGATGTTCTAAAGATGATCATGATGCCCTCATGTCCGTATTTTATTTTATCGACACCTCTATCTCTAAACATGTGGACATATTTTTCGATATCGGCTTTTGCTTGAGGACAAGAGAGGTCTAAGCTTGGGGAGGTTGATACGTCCATTTTGCATCATGATTTTATATTGATATTTATTGCATTATGGGCTGTTATTACATGTCATATCACAATACTTATACCTTTTCTCTCTTATTTATAAGGTTTACATGAAGAGGGAGAATGCCGGCAGCTGGAATTCTGGACTGGAAAAGGAGCAAATATTAGAGACCTATTCCGCACAACTCCAAAAGTCCTGAAACTTCACGCAAAATATTTTTGGAAAATATAAAAAAGATTGGGCGAAGAAAGCACTAGAGGGGGCCCACCTACCATCCACAAGGGTGGAGGGTGCGCCCTACCCCCTGGGCATGCCCTCCAGTCTTGTGGGCCCCATGGAAGGCCCGCGACGCCCATCTTATGCTATATGGTGTATTTTGACATGGAAAAAATCAGAAGGAAGCTTTCAGGACGAAGCGCCACCGTCTCAAGGCGGAACCTGGGCAGAACCAATCTAGGGCTCCGACGGAGCTATTCTGTCGGGGAAACATCATTCTGGGAGGGGGAAATCGTCGCCATCGTCATCACCATCAATCCTCTCATCGAGAGGGGGTCAATATCCATCAACACCTTCAACAACACCATCTCCTCTCAAACCCTAGTCCATCTCTTGTATCCAATCTCCATCTCAAAACATCAGATTGGTACCTATGGGTTGCTAGTAGTGTTGATTACTCCTTGTAGTTGATGCTACTTGGTTTATTCGGTGGAAAATCATATGTTAAGATCCTTAATGATAATTAAAACTCATGTAATTATGAACATGAATATGCTTTGTGAGTAGTTATGTTTGTTCCTGAGGACATGGGAGAAGTCTTGTATAAGTAATCATGTGAATTTTGTATCCGTTCGACATTTTGATGAGATGTATGTTGTCTTTCCTCTAGTGGTGTTATGTGAACGTTGACTACATGACACTTCACCATGGTTTGGGCCTAGGGGAAGGCATTTGGAAGTAATAAGTATATGATGGGTTGCTAGAGTGACAGAAGCTTAAACCCTAATTTATGCGTTGCTTCGTAAGGGGCTGATTTGGATCCATATGTTTCATGCTATGGTTAGGTATACCTTAATTCTTCTTTTGTAGTTGCGGATGCTTGCCAGAGGGGTTAATCATAAGTGGGAGGCTTGTCCAAGGACGGGAAGCACCCAAGCACCGGTTCACCCACATATCAAATTATCAAAGTAACGAACGTGAACCATATGAACATGATGAAAACTAGCTTGACAGTAATTCCCCTGTGTCCTCGGGAGCTGAAAATGCATTATATCGACTAGAGGGGGGTGAATAGGCGATTTTTATGAATTCTTCACTGAGGAATTTGCCAGTGAGGAAATTGCTTAGCGAAGAACTACTTGCAGCGGAATGAGTACTCAGAAGTAAGCATGACAGAATACACACATGGTCATCATGATGAAATGAAGACAAACACAGAGTACAGAAAGCGTAAACACAGGATAACACAAGATGAAGACAAATAGACTGAAGATATTTGAACTGAGGAATTGAGAAAGTCTTTAGTCAAAGTCTTCAAACACAGATATTAACAATCACTCAACACAGTAATGAAGAAATGAAAGAGTTGAGGAAATAGAACCAGTAGGTTTGGTGAAGACAATGATTTGGTAGACCAGTTCCAACTGTTGTCTCAGTTGTACGTCTGGTTGGACCGGCTGAGTATTTAAACTCGAGGACACACAGTCCCGGACACCCAGTCGCTGAGCACGTAGCTCAGGACACCAAGTCCTCACTATATTCTCCTTGAACTAAGGTCACATGGACCTCGTCCAATCACTCGTGGTAAGTCTTTAGGCGACTTGCAAACCTTCACAGACTTCGGTCACTCGGTGATCAACAATTCCTCTTGGATGCTCTAGACCATGACACCTAACCGTATGGAAGAAGCACATTCTTCAAAGGTAACAAGCGTCGGATCCACGCAGGATCAATCTCTTCAGTGATGCTCAATCACTCTGGGTTTGTAGGTGTTTGGGGTTTGGGATTTTCCTCACTCGATGATTTTCACTCAAAGTCCTCGAAGGATGGGTTGCTCCCAAATGACAAGTGTCAGTTTCTCTCGGAGCAGCCAACCAGCTAGTGGTTGTAGGGGCGGCTATTTATAGCCTAGGGAGCAGCCCGACATGATAAGACATAAATGCCCTTCAATGATATGACCGTTAGGTGGATAAGATATTTTGGGACAGCTGGCGCGCAGCACAGCAACGGTCGGAAAGTTGATTCTCAAATTCCTCGGGGCTATCATGTTCCTCACTGTGTAGGCAATCTGCACTGGCGAATTCCTAACTCCTCAGTCAGAACAAATTCCTCAGCGACCAGAAGAACTTCGTCTCTGTCACTAAAGAAATTGACTGAACTGTATGAGATTTCCAATGGCTTCACTCGAAGGGATTGGTAGGTGTAGGATTTTGAGTTGAGCATCACATGGAAATTTTTCCTAAGTATTTCCTCGACCCCCTTTAACAGTACGGTGTTTCCTATGACTCAAGAAGGAGAAAAACAAAACTATGAAAACGGAACTCTTCAAGCTTCATATTCCTTGCATGAATATCAAGTCTTCACGGACACACCAATTTCTTCACTTTCAAAGTCTTCATGAAAGTCTTCAGGAATACCAAAATCTTCTGTCGAAGATATTCATTTTTAGGGGTCGACTTTCTCTGTAAATATCCAACTCCTCATAGACTTATAGACCTGTGTACACTCATAAAAACAATAGTCCCTTAACCTATAAGTCTTCAATACACCAAAATCACTAAGGGGCACTAGATGCACTTACAATCTCCCCCTTTTGGGTGATTGATGACAATATAGGTTAAGTTTTCAATGGGGATAAACATATGAAGTGTAAGTATTGATATTGAGGAATTTGATTGCAAGGTATAGAGGAACTCCCCCTGAAGATGTGCATAGTGAGGAATTTGCTTTTGAAGCTATGCACACTTGAAGAGTTGAATCAAGGAGATCTCCCCTATATCTTGTAATTCATACATGCATTTGACATATAATATGAAGAATTTGAAATGCATGATGAAATATGGTGCCTGAAGAGGTTCAGCATGCGAGCAATAATATTAACGAGGAACAAGCATGCGGAATAAGAGCACAGTGCATCAAAAGTATCAGAGCACCATCGGGTTTAAGATTACAACTCGATCCAATAAAAGTTTTAGAAGAGCGAGAGTTGTAACTTAGCAAAAAACGCCCATATAATAGACCCGCTTCAAGACTAACTCAGATTTCTCCCCCTTTGTCATCGAATGACCAAAAGGATCGAAACTGAGGACTAACGCCCTGAAGAATATCAAGTTGATGGAGGAGCGTCAGCGTTGTTTGGGTCGGTTATTGTAGTAGGGCCTGCCGCAGTGTCGTCCAAGTCTTCATTTTCATTAGTGTCGCGCGATGAAGAATAGGAGTTGTCCACCAAGGAAGGAACCTTGACCTTCTTGAATTTCTTCGGTGGAGGTGCAGCCCAGTCAAATTCTTCCTTGAGACCCATACCCTTCAGATCTTCTGCGCTGTAGATATGAGATAGAACAGCCCAGGTACGGTTGAAGGTTTCATGGAGGTAGTATTGGTTTTTCTTCACTGCATTGTGTGTTGAGGTCATGTTGTAAAGAATTGAACCAAACTGATGCTTGACCCATTTATGATTGCGATCAACTATCTGATGAAGACTAAGGAGTAACTCACGATGAGTCATCACCCTAGGTGCTGTGGCTTGAGGAATTTGCTTGGCAGAGGTGTTGGCGGCAGAGTCATGTGTGGCAGAGTCATCATTGGTGGAGTAGGATGCAGCCTTGTGAAATTGACCATCCAATGGACGAATGCCTTCATCTATCACAAAGTTGCCTTGCCTTTGTCATCAGCTGAGGAAAATGTCCGTTTGAGGACTTCAATTGGAGGCAAGTAGCTGTCGTGGTTCAGAGTATCAGCCTTGTAATTGAGTGAAGACCTTGTCCTGATGAACCTCATAATCCATGGAGCATAAGGCTTCAGCTCAAAAGGTGACATAGCAATATTTGCCAGAGTCCTCATGAAGAAATCATGGAAGTTGATGGGAACGCCATGAATGATATTGAAAAGCATATTCTTCATGATGCCAACGACTTCTTCATCATTTGAGTCGAGGCCTTCGATAGGACTCATTGTCTTCGTCAGAATGCGATAGACAGTCCGAGGCACATACAGTAATTCCTTGACGAGGAATTTGGTTCGTGGGGCCTGCCCTGGCTTCAAAGGCTTCATCAGGACTTGCATGTAATGATTTGTAAGCTCAGGTTCATTGTAGGCGCAACGAGCACCATCAAGGGGAGGACTGAGTGGGAGGGCACGAAGCAATTCAGTTGCTGGTGCCTTGTAATGAGTATTTTCTGACATCCAGTCCAACACCCAAGAGTTCACATCTTCAGAATTTCCTGTGATGTGCAGCGTCGCATAGAATTGAAGAATGAGTTCTTCATTCCAATCACAAATGTCAGTGCAGAAATTCAGCAAACCAGCATCATGAAGAACACTGAGGACTGGTTCGAAGCACGGCAGAGATTCCATATCCACATGAGGAATGTGTGCATGATCGAAGACTTTGTCTTTGTCGAATAGCACAGAGGAATAAAAGTTGGCTTGACTAGCAGTCCAGAAACACCTCTTCCTTATGCGAGCAGAATCATAGGGATTGTAGTCAGTGAAGAACACATGCTCGTTGAAGAAATCTGCAGCCTTGAACTTTTGCTTCTTTGAGAAGGGATCCTTTGGCTTGGGCACAGGAGTGTCAGTGAGCTGCATCACAACCTTAGGAATCGCAATCTCCGGTTCTTTAGGCTGAGGAATTTCTGGTTCCTCTTTAGTGGCAGTCTGCATGTTCAAAGTAACAGCAGTAGTTTCTTCAGCACTAGTGGCTGGAATTTCTTCATGCACAGACGAGGTAGGATGAGTTTCTTCAGAGCCTATTTGAATGGTTGGTGCAGAGGACTGAGGTATTTGTTGTATTGGGGTGAAGAGTGGAGAATTGGGATGCTGACTTTCCCAAAAGCCATCATTCATCACAGGCGTAGCGCATCCAATATCCACGTCTTCATCTTCAATTTCTTTAATGCCAGCCTCTTCAGCTGTGAACTGAGGCATTGGCGAGGAAGCAACAGGCGTTGAAGGGATCACATCCACTTCAATTTCTTCATCAATCTGCTCTGACAAAGCAGCAGAATGATTTTCTTCATCAGATCCACTAGGGATCACATATTCTTCACCAAAAGGAACAAGGTCCTTTGATGGCATGGAGGAAATTGGAACAACATCAATTGGATTCTCAAGTGAGCTGGTCATAGTCTTCATTTTCTTCGGAGCTGAAGAATCTGAAGCAGATGACGCTTTCCTTTTCTTCGATTCAGCTCTCTCTGCAGCCTTGGTCTTCCTCACATCTGATGTAGATGGAAGGGTAGGAGTTGGTGTAGGTGCAGGAGGAGCTGAGGAATCTGTTTGAATTTCCTCAGGCACAACTAATGCAGTTGCCCTGACTTCTTCATTTTCTTCAGGCGCACCACTAATGGATGCCCTGGCAATGTCTTCAGCAGTTGGAATGGAGTTATCAGCCCTGGAACTAGCATTTTAATCAGCAGCTTGAAAGTCATCAGCGGTGCTGGCATGTTCTTCAGTTTGCTGAGTAGAAGCTTCAGCTTGAGGAATTTCTTGTTGCGATGGGGCTGCAACATTGGTGAACCTCTTAGTCAATTTAACGAACATGACTTTGGGTCCTTGCCAATCAGCATAATAAGAATTGAAATCATCGCTGAGGGCTTTGATTTCAGACTGGATCTTGAGGAGTTCATCAGTTGTCATTTTGACAACGTTTTTCCTCAGGAACTTCTCTTTCCTGAACTGAGCCTTCTTGATTTGTCTAGACATCTCAAATTTCCATTTCTCTTCAGTGATGAAATGGGTCAGCATGTGACTTTGGCCATGAGTCAAATGAAAATCAGGCATAGGAGTGTTTGGGTCCTTGTGCCAGAGATCAATGTAGTCGAGGATCGCCTTTGGATCCAGAAGCAATGGCACATTTGTGCCTTTGGCTCTAGCGGCCCTTTCTTGCCTGTCTCTGATGATTTCTGCAAGTTCATCATCATCAGCGTCATTGTCAGATGGCACTTGGAAGGCAACTTGTTTCTTCTTCGAACTAGGCCGAGGACCTCGTCCAGTAGTTGCCTTTGTCTTCAGCAGTGTGGGGCCTGATGAAGAATTTGGTGCAGCTGAGGAACTCGCTGAGACACCAGAGGCAATAGAGATGTCTGCAGTCCTTTGGCATGTGGCGAAGTGTACAGGTGTTGAGGACTTTGCCAGAGCAACTGAGGACTTTGGGGGAGGAGCTGAGGACTTTGGAGGAGCAGGAGTAGCATGAGGAACTGGCTGTGAGGGCTTTGAAGAATCTGTCCGTGAGGGCATTGCTGAGGAACTTGGCCGTGAGGGCACAGTTGGTGAAGCACTTGGCTTGTGAGCGGGCTTCTTTGCCATTGATTTTCTAGGCATGTCAAAGACCTTTGTGGCAGCAGCAGCAGCAGAGTCTTCATTAAATTTCCTCACTGCTTCTTTGGCTTGTCTAGCCAACTTGGCTTGGCGCTTGGCCCATTCTTGAGGGAAATCCTCACCACGCTTGATGCTGGTGGGGTTAGCTTCTTCGCCAGGTGCCAAAGGAGCTCTTGGGCATGGAGGATTTAGAGTGAATTTCTTCATATACTTTGGAGTTACATATTTGTATTCCCTCCATTCTCTTGCCCATCTCCTTTCGATCCTCTGTATGCGCACCTTGCGCTGATTTTTGTTCTCCTTTCCGAACTTAGCCTCATCAGGTGTGCAATAGTCAGCATAGATGTCCTCAGGAATTTCAAATGCAGTCATGACCTCAGGCTTCATTCCTCCTTTCTGTGGTTTCTTACCGTCTGCCATATTCTTCAGTTGAGGAATTTGAACAATTGAATTCTTTGAAAAAGTATGCAACTTTTCTTCAAGGAACACTGCAAATGAGTTAAGTTGATGAGAACCTAGTGATTCAGCAGCGGACATGAGTACCTGTGAACAAAGTATAGTTGCGAGGAATTTGAAGAGGTCATATGCGTTCTTAGAAGGTTTTCAAAAAGAACAAGTTTGAGGAATTTGACCAGATGAGTCTTGAAGAATTTCACTAAGCGTTCTTTGTCTTAGGTTCTAGAGTTGTATAGATTGAGGATCCACACAATTGAGGAATCTTGAAGATAAATGATGCTTAGAGAAACGAATCAAGAGCAAATGACTAGTGAGATGTTTTGTGTGTGAGGATTTGAAGAATAAAACACCTTTGAAGATTTTGTAGAGAAAATTTGAATCAAAGAGGGTAGTAAAAGTAACTTTTAATTACCCTTGATGAAGAACACGACAAACTGAGAAGTGTAGATTTGAAGCTCGTCAGTTCAGATCTTCCACGCCCTAACTTGGCGGAGGAAGACAGCTATGGCGGTGGCAGAGTGAAGATTTCCGCGGCCGGCGCGAGTACGACAGCGACGAGGTCGAGGCAGTGAAGCTCTTCCTCACTGGCGACGATGGAGTAGCGGCGGCGCTAGGGTTTGAGAAGCTCGAGCGAGAGAGAGAGCGGTCGAGCGGAGTAAAGGAAGTGAGGAAGGGGTCAGGGGGTATTTATAGTCATAGTGAAAAACTGTTCGCCCGAAGATTTAGGACGAACGTGCCCCTGGCCCTTCTCATTTTCTTGACATGTGTCACCCACGTACTGAAAAGTGGAGATTGTGTTAGATCGTGGGTGAATAGATAAGTCCATCGTGGGATACGAGAAGGTTTGAGCGGCAAAACCGAAAATTAGGATAAGATTAGTTTTAAAGTTCCGTTCGCAATTTCTTCAGCTGACAGGACACAGTGAAGATTTTGAACGAGTTTCAAATAGAACACACATGAAGAATTTGTGAATAGATTGGGTTGAGTATAGCATAGAGGGGGAAGGGTCCGATCACATTCACTTAGCAGAAAATGCAACTTGAAGAAATAGCCATAAGTGAATGCTGTAGAGGACATAAACTCATATATATATATATATATATATATATATATATATATATATAGCAAATGAAGAAAAATGACGGAAACAGTAAATATTTTGAAAAGCTGAAGAATTTGAACAACTAAGGAATTTCAAAATTGAGGAAAAACTCAAATTGAAGATTTTCAACTTTGGTGGTGGCGTGACCCACCGTATAAGAATGATGATTTCAGACACCGCGTACAATTGTCGTAGGGTTCTGAGAATCAAATTCTTCATTAATTTCTTCACACTTAGAGTGTTATTCTTTATTGATTGAAGAAAAATGTTTCTTCATGTGTTGCACATCTAAGTCATCAATTTGCATAAGTGTCAGGATGTGTGTCCTTTTCAAAGAACATTCAAAGATTCTAAGATATTTAGCTCACACCGCAACTTGCTAAATCTCTTCTCATCCAAGGGCTCTGTGAAGATATCGGCTAGTTGTTCTTCAGTCTTCACATGCTCAATAGAAATGTCTCCCTTCAACACATGATCATGAAGAAAATGATGACGAATATGAATGTGCTTTGTCTTCGAGTGCTGAACTGGGTTGTGAGCAATCTTGATGGCACTCTCATTGTCACAGTAGAGAGGCACATTCTTCATGTTGATGCCGTTGTCCTTGAGAGTTTGCTTCATCCACAACAATTGAGCACAACAAGAACCAGCAGCAATGTACTCAGCTTCAGCAGTAGACAGTGATACACAGTTCTGTTTCTTCAAGGACCAACAGACCAAAGATCGTCCGAGGAAATGACAAGTACCAAATGTTGACTTGCGGTCCACACGATCACCAGCATAGTTAGAGTCAGAATATCCCATGAGATCAAACGTAGAGCCCTTGGGGTACCGTAGTCCTAGTGTTGGTGTGTGAGCTAGATATCGAAGAATATGCTTCACAGCCTTATGGTGTGATTCCTTCGGTGTAGCTTGAAATCGGGCACACATGCAAACACTAAGCATTATATCTGGCCTAGATGCACATAAGTACAATAAAGAACCAATCATGGAGCGGTATACCTTGTGATCAAAGTCAATACCATTTTCATCAGTGCATAGATGGCCATTTGTGGGCATAGGAATTTTGACGCCTTTGCAATCTTGCATGCCGAATTTCCTCAGAACATCCTTGAGGTATTTCTCCTGAGATATGAATATTCCATAGTGTTGTTGACGAATTTGAAGACCTAAGAAGAATTTCAACTCTCCCATCATAGACATTTGATATTCTTCACTCATCATATAGGCAAATTCATCACTATAACGTTGGTCAGTACAGCCAAAGATAATATCATCAACGTATATTTGGCACACAAACAGTTCACCATCATAAGATTTAGTAAAGAGAGTAGGGTCGAGTGAACCGGGTGTGAAGCCATTCTTCACGAAGAATTCCTTCAAAGTATCATACCACGCCCGAGGGGCCTGCTTGAGCCCATAGAGGGCCTTGTTGAGTCTGAAGACTTCATCGGGATTCTTTGGATCTTCAAAACCTGGGGGTTGAGCAACATATACTTCTTCCTCGAGCTTACCATTGAGGAACGCACTTTTCACACCCATTTGATATAAAGTGATATTATGATGGTTAGCATAAGAAAGTAATATGTGAATAGCCTCAAGTCTAGCAAGAGGTGCAAAAGTTTCATCGAAATCAATTCCTTCAACCTGTGTGTAGCCTTGAGCTACAAGTTGTGCCTTATTCCTCACCACAAGGCCATTTTCATCTTTCTTATTGCGGTAGATCCACTTTGTGCCAATGATATTAAGCTTGTGAGGATCTGGACGTTTGACCAGTTCCCAGACATTGTTAAGCTCGAACTGATGTAATTCTTCTTGCATGGCCTGAATCCACTCAGGCTCCAGAAATGCTTCATCTACCTTAGTGGGATCTGTGATAGAGACAAAAGCATAGTGCCCACAAAAGTTAGATAAATGTGAAGCTTTTGAGGGGGTGAGAGGACCTGGTGCTTCAATGTCATCGATGATCTTTTCAACTTGCACTTCTTTTGCAACACGAGGATGAGCTGGTTATCGTCGAGGAATTTGATCAACATTTTCTTCAGCACCATTTTCTTCAGCATTTTCCTGAGGTACATTAGCTCGTCGATCTTCGCGTTCTGCAATGAATTCTTTAGTAGATTCTTCGGTAGGAATGACATCCTCAGAAGCCTTGAATTTGATAGAATTCTCAGGTGTTGGTTCATCTATCACAGAAGGTAGGTGCTCTCTTTGTGAGCCATTAGTTTCATCGAACTGCACATCTACAGTTTCAACAATCTTGTGAAGAACGATGCTGAAGACTCTGTAGGTGTGTGAGTCCTTTCCGTAACCAAGCATAAAACCTTCATGTGCTTTCGGTGCAAATTTAGCATTGTGATGAGGATCTCTAAGACAACATTTAGCACCGAAGACTTTGAAATAACCCACATTGGGTTTCTTGTCAGTGAGGAGTTCATAGGCAGTCTTCTTGAAGAATTTTTGAAGATATACTATGTTGATGATGTGGCACGCGGTATCAATTGCATCAATCCAAAAACGATGAGGCGTTTTGTATTCATCAAGCATAGTGCGAGCCATCTCAACAAGAGTTCTGTTCTTGCGCTCCACGACGCTATTTTGCTAAGGAGTATAAGGAGCAGATAAGTCATGAGTAATATTAAGTTCATCAAGATAGTCATTAAGACTGGAATTCTTGAACTCAGTTCCATTGTCACTCCTAATGTGCTTGATCTTCACACCAAAGTTGGTTGAAGCCCTCGAGGAAAATCGTTTGAAGACTTCCTGCACTTCATGTTTGTAAGTAACAATGTGTACCCATGTGTAAGGAGAGTAATCATCAACAATAACAAAGCCATATAGGGATGCATCATTTGTTAAAGCAGAATAATGATTAGGACCAAAGAGATCCATGTGAAGCAATTCAAATGGTCGAGTGGTAGTCATGATAGTCTTCGCTAGATGCTTGGCCTTAGTCATCTTCCCAGCTTCACAGGCTCCGCATAAGTGATCCTTGAGGAATTTGACATTCTCAATGCCAATGACATGCTTCTTCTTCGCGAGCGTGTGCAGATTCCTCATGCCAGCATGACCAAGTCATCGATGCCATAGCCAGCCTTCTGAAGCTTTTGCAAGTAAGCACACGGCAGGTTGTGGTCCTGTAGATAAATCAACAATGTACAAGTCTCCTCTCCTAAAGCCTCCGAAGACTTTGGAATTGTCAGCTTCCATGATCACAACACAACGATACTTGCCAAAGACAACAACCATATCAAGATCACAAAGCATTAAGACAGACATGAGGTTGTATCCTAAGGACTCGACAAGCATGACTTTGTCCATGTGTCGATCCTTTGAGATCGCAACCACCTGACTTTTGCCTTTGTTAGTGAAGATGATATGCTTCAGATGTGACGGTGTTAAGGGAGCATCCATCAATAGGTTCTTGTCACTAGTCATGTGATTTGTACATCCACTCTCAAGGACCCACTCGTTTTCTTTGGGCTGATCATCCTACAGATGAATTAGTGCATCTTACGAACTCATATACTTCATCAGTGAAGAATATGACATCAGTATCATCAGTTCAATTTCATCAAGCAATAGCACAGATAAACAGTGTGAGGACATGTGAAATGAAAGTTCATTTCATCATGATTCGCCTGCGTCCTTTCAGGCACTGTTCAGGTCTCCAGCAAATTCTTCAGTCGTTTTGAGCACGACTGGAGACCTGACCCTGCATAAGAGATTAGTTCTTTTTCTTCACCACCCACATTTGGAGGGGTGGCAAAGAATTCATCACTCTGCAAGCACCATATGAGAAAGGTGGCATGGACGCCAATCCACTTCGTTTCACATAAGAGGGGTTAGGGTAAGCATATGAATAAGCAGAGAAATTCTTCGAGGACTTATGAACATAATGATTTGAAGAATAATGCACATATTCATAGCCCTTAGCTCTACCCTGCGAAACAGAGTTGTTAGCACGATGATGTTCATATGAGGATTTTGATCCTTTTGAGGAATTTGATCCATGTGAGGAATTTGGTCCGTATGAGGACTTGGATCCATATGAAGAATTTGGTCCATATGAAGAGTTTGATCTGGGGTTCCTATTCTTCACTGGTGGTGTCATGAGGACATTCACCTGAAGACTTTCAACATAACTTTTGGGAACCCAGATTTTCTTCATAGGGGAACCGTTCCTGCAGTTAGTGCCAACATATCTAACAAATACTTCACCATTCTGATTCTTGAACAGTTTATAGTTGGAGTCAAATGACTCATCAGAAGAATGAGGAGATTCACATGTAAAGCCAGATAAGTTAGATGGATCAACTGGACGTCCCTTTGCAGCAACCCATGAGGTTTTGGGGTACTTCTCAGGCTTCCAATATGTTCCATCAGCATTGAGTTTCCTCTCAAAGGCAATACCCTCTTTCCTAGGGTTTCTGTTGAGGATCTGCTTTTTAAGCACATCACAGAGAGTCTGATGCCCTTTGAGGCTTTTGTACATGCCTGTCATATACAATTCCTTTAGCCCTGCATTGTCAGTGATACTAGCAATGTCCTCAGATGAGGAATTAGTGATAACAGAGGCAGGTAAAGAATTTGTAGCATTTGAACATTCAGGTGAAGAATTAGCAGAGTCACGTTCAATGCACTTTAAGCATGAGGATCAAATTCTTCCTGAGTAGCGCTGATTTGCTGATTAAGTAATGAATCGCGCTCCTTCTGAAGATCTTCATAACTCACTCTTAGCTTCTCAATATCTTGCTTTCTTTGAAGAAATTCATAAGAAAGCTTCTCGTGATTAGTTAAGAGAGTTTTATGATGACTTTGAAGGTTGTCAAACTTAGACTGAAGTCTCTAAAGATTTTCAGTTAAGTCTTTAGTGCGGTCCATTTCATCACCCAACATATCATCACTTTTGTCTAGCATGTTTTGAAGTTTTTCAATAGCCTTTTGTTGTTTCACAGCAATCTTAGAAAGTTTAGAGTAGCTAGGCTTAAGATTTTCATCAGATTCATCCTCACTTGATTCAGAGGAGGGGTATTTAGTTACCTTAGCAGCCTTTGCCATGAAGCAATAGGTGGGAGCGTAGTCGTCATTGCCTTCATCAGCGTTGTTGGTGTTGCCTTTTTCTTCAGAGTTGAAGATAGACTTGCTGACAAATGCAGTAGCAAGAGCTAGACTTGCCACACCTAACTCGGACTCCTTGGATGCCTCCTCTTCCTCATTATCCTCAGATTCAGCCTCAGAATCCATTTCCTTGTCAATGAATGCCCGAGCCTTCTTGGAGCTGCTCTTCTTGTGGTATGAAGACTTCGAGGATTTTGATGATGAATACTTTGAAGATTTCTTCTTCTTCTTGGCATCATCGGAACTGTAATCCTTGTATTTCTTCTTCTTTAGTTCCTTGTCCCACTGAGGACAATCTTGAATGTAGTGACCAGGCTTCTTGCATTTGTGGCATAGCCTTCTCTTATAGTCACTTGATGAGGAATCACTGCTCCTTGAAGATTTTCCAAAGCGACCATGTCTTAAGAATTTCTGAAACTTCTTCACGAGCAGTGCTAGCTCCTGGCTCAATTCTTCAGGATCACCAAGGCTACTATCAGAATCTTCACATTCAGATTCAGACACTGCCTTGGCCTTCAAGGCACGTGTTCTACCATAGCTTGAACCATAGAGATCTCTCTTTTCAGCAAGCTGGAACTCATGAGTGTTTAGGCTCTCGAGGATATCAGCGGGATCTAGTGACTTGTAATCAGCACGCTCTTGAATCATCAGTGCCAGAGTGTCAAATGAAGAATCGAGTGATCTCAGCAATTTCTTCACCACCTCATGGTCGGTGATATCAGTGGCACCGAGAGCTTGAAGCTCGATTGAGATATTAGTGAGGCGATCGAAGGTTTGCTGAACATTTTCATTGTCGAGTCTTTTGAAGCGGTTGAAGAGATTGCAAAGAACGTCAACACGAGAGTCACGTTGAGTTGAGACTCCTTCGTTTACTTTGAAGAGCCTATCCCAGATAAGCTTAGCAATTTCCAAAGCACTCACTCTACCATACTGCCCTTTACTCAGATGACCACATATGATATTCTTTGCTTGAGAATCGAGTTGCTTGAATCTCTTCACATCAGCAACATTCAGGGAAGTTGTGACTAAGGGAACACCATTTTCCACAACATACCAGAGATCGTTGTCAATTGCTTCAAGATGCATTCGCATCTTATTCTTCTAGTAGGGGTAGTCCGTGCCATCAAAGGTAGGACACCCAGCAGAGACCTTGATCATACCTGCGGTCGACATAACTAGAACTCCAGGTGGTTAAACCAAAATCACACAAAACAAGGGAGTACCTTGCTCTGATACCAATTGAAAGTGCGTTATATCGACTAGAGGGGGGGTGAATAGGCAATTTTTATGAATTCTTCACTGAGGAATTTTCCAGTGAGGAAATTCCTTAGCGAAGAACTACTTGCAGCGGAATGAGTACTGAGAAGTAAGCATGACAGAATACACACATGGTCATCATGATGAAATGAAGACAAACACAGAGTGCAGAAAGTGTAAATACAGGACAACACAAGATGAAGACAAACAGACTGAAGAAATTGAACTAAGGAATTGAGAAAGTCTTCAGTCAAAGTCTTCAAACACAGATATGAACAATCACTCAACACAGTAATGAAGAAATGAAAGAGTTGAGGAAATAGAACCAGTAGGGTTGGTGAAGACAATGATTTGGTAGACTAGTTCCAACTGTTGTCTCGGTTGTACGTCTGGTTGGAGCGGCTGAGTATTTAAACTCGAGGACACACAGTCCCGGACACCCAGTCGTTGAGCACGCAGCTCAGGACACCAAGTCCTCACCGTATTCTCCTTGAACTAAGGTCACACAGACCTTGTCCAATCACTCGTGGTAAGTCTTCAGGCGACTTCCAAACCTTCATAGACTTCGGTCACTTGGCGATCCACAATTCCTCTTGGATGCTCTAGACCATGACGCCTAACCGTCTGGAAGAAGCACAGTCTTCAAAGGTAACAAGCGTCGGATCCACGCAGGATCAATCTCTTTAGTGAAGCTCAATCACATTGGGTTTGTAGGTGTTTGGGGTTTGGGATTTTCCTCACTCGATGATTTTCGCTCAAAGTCCTCGGAGGATGGGTTGCTCTCAAATGACAAGTGTCAGTTTCACTCGGAGCAGCCAACCAGCTAGTGGTTGTAGGGGGCGGCTATTTATAGTCTAGGGAGCAGCCCGACATGATAAGACATAAATGCCCTTCAATGATATGACCGTTAGGTGGATAAGATATTTTGGGACAGCTGGCGCACAGCACAGCAACGGTCGGAAATTTGACTCTCAAATTCCTCAGGGCTATCATGTTCCTCACTGTGTAGGCAATCCGCACTGGCGAATTCCTAACTCCTTAGTTAGAATAAATTCCTCAGCGACCAGAAGAACTTCGTCTCTGTCACTGAAGAAAATTGACTAAATTGTATGAGATTTCCAATGGCTTCACTCGAAGGGATTGATAGGTGTAGGATTTTGAGTTGAGCATCACATGGAAATTTTTCCTTAATATTTCCTCGACCCCCTTTGACAGTAAGGTGTTTCCTATGACTCAAGAAGGAGAAAAACAAAACTATGAAAACGAAAGTCTTCAAGCTTCATATTCCTTGCATGAATATCAAGTCTTCACGGACACACCAATTTCTTCACTTTCAAAGCCTTCATGAAAGTCTTCAGGAATACCAAAATCTTCAGTCGAAGATATTCATTTTTAGGGGTCGACTTTCTCTATAAATATCAAACTCCTCATAGACTTATAGACCTATGTACACTCATAAACACATTAGTCCCTTAACCTATAAGTCTTCAATACACCAAAATCACTAAGGGGCACTAGATGCACTTACAGGAGCGCTTTGATTTATATAAGAGTTCGTTCAGGCTTGTCCTTTGCTCCAAAAAGGATTGGGATACCTTGCTGCAGCTTAGTTACTTTTGTTACTTGTTACCCATTATGAATTATCTCATCATACAAGTATCTGATACCGATAATTTCAGTGCTTGCAGAGAATACCTTGCTGAAAACCTCTTGTCATTTCCTTCTGCTCCTCATTGGGTTCAATGCTCTTACTTATCGACAGAACTACGATAGATCCCTATACTTGTCGGTCATCAGGGATCTTTTTGGTCCCAACGCCTATAAAAGTCTCGGTGGTAACTCGCTAAGTTTGGTCATTGTTGACGAATTTTCAAGATTTACGTGGGGTGTTCTTTCTTGATGATGAATCGTAGCTCAAAAAGATCTTCAAGAGCTTCGCTAGGAAGGCCCAAAACCAATTTTAAGTGAAGATCAAGAAGGTTCGAAGCGACAATGTAACGGAGTTCTAGAATGCAAATGTGGATACCTTTCTTGACGAAGAAGGGATTTCACATGAGTTCTCGGCTACATACACGCCTCAACAAAATGGATTTGTTGAGAGCAAGAACCAGACACTTATGTAGATGGCAAGAACGATGCTTCATGAATACAAGACGCCAAGACACTTTTGGATGGAAGCGGTTGAGACAGCTTGTTATGCTACAAATCGACTATATCTTCACAAGCTTCTCGGCAAGACAGCATACGAGCTTCTCACTGGTAACAAACCCCAAGTTGGATACTTTCGAGTATTTGGCTCAAAGTTGGATACATTCTTGATAAGCATTATCGCTCAAAATTTGCTCCTAAGTCTCATGAAGGTTTCCTACTCGGTTATGGCTCAAACTCTCACACTTACTGTGTCTACAACAATTTCACCCGAAAGGTTGAAGAGATGGTAGATGTGAAGTTTGATGAATCTAGCGGCTCGCAAGTAGAGCAATTTCCAGTTGATGTAAGAGACAAAGATCCTTCATAAGCAATTCAAGATTTTTCTATTGGCAAGATTCGCAAATGGAGGTATAGGAGAGTACTTTGGTCAATTCTAGTGGAAGCCCCAACCTCACATCAAGGTGAACCATAAGTTGACTTGGAGGCATCCACAAGTGGAACACGTCAAGACGGAGAAAATGAGGAAGTACAAAAAGATGAACCATCTCGACCTCCCTCTCCACCTCCACAATATAACGACAATGCCAACAATAATGAAGGAGGAGAAGAAGAAGAAGACAATGAGGAGGATGTTCCCGCCCAATCCAAACAAAAGCTCTCACGAGGTAGAGCAAGAGTCACAAGAAACCATCGCGTCGAACAAATCTTCAATGATATTAAAACCGGGAGAATTATTTTCTCTAAAACTCATTTGGCTAACCATTAATTTCTAGTATTGAACATATGAAGGTTGAAGAAGCTCTTGAGGGTCCGGATTCGGTGAATGCTATGCACAAATAGCTACACAACTTCGAGAGGAATCAAGTGTGGACATTGGTTGAGGAGCCGGACGACAAGCACAATGTCATTGGAACCAAAAGAGTGTTCCGGAATAGGCAAGATGAGGATGGACAAGTTGTACACAACAAGGCTCGTCTCATCTACACTCAAGTCGAAGGTATGGAATATGGTGAGACATATGCCCCCATTGCTAAACTTGAGTCCATACGCATCTTACTTGCTTATGCCAATCATCACGATATCACTTTATAACAAATGGACATTAAAAGTGCTTTTCCAAGTGGAGAAATTGAGGAGGAATTTTATGTTAAACAACCTCCCGGCTTTGTCAATCCTAAGAAACCTAATCATGTCTACAAACTTCATAAAGCTCTTTATGGTCTTAAACAAGCTCCTAGAGCAAGGTATAAATGCTTGACCAAGTTTCTTATTGAAAAAGGCTTTGAAATTGGGAAATTGATTCTACACTTTTTACAAAAAGGGTTAATGGTGAATTATTTGTGTGTCAATTTTATGTGGATGATATCATATTTGTTATACTTACCCTCATTTTAGTGAAAAGTTTGGAAGTCTAGTGTCGGAGAAGTTTGAGATGTCTATGATGAGTGACTCAAAATTTTCCTTGGTTTGCAAATCAAGTAAACTAAGGAAGGTACCTTTGTTTCTCTAACAAAGTATATCAAGGATCTTTTCAATAAGTTCAACATGCAAGAAAGCAAAGGTTTGAAAACACCCATGCCTTGTAGTGGACATCTTGACTTGACTAAGGATGGCAAACTGGTTGACCAAAAGGTTTACCGCTCTATGATCAGTTCATTGTTATATCTATGTGCCTCCCGTCCCAATATTATGCTAAGTGTGTGCATGTGTGCACGATATCAAGTGGCCCCCAAAGAATGTCATCTTAAGGTTGTGAAAAGGGTAGTGAGATACTTAATTCATACACCAAACTTTGTCATTTGGCATCCAAATAGGTTATCTTTTGATCTTGTTGGCTACTCCGATTCAGACTATGCGGGTGACAAGGTTGATAGGAAGTACACTTCAGGTACTTGTCAATTTCTTGGTATATCCCTCGTGTCTTAGTCCTCCAAGAAACAGAACTTGGTATCCTTACCTACTGCCGAAGCGGAATATATTGTCGCCGGATCATGTTGTGCTCAGTTACTTCTGATGAACCAAACCCTTAAAGATTATGGGATACATGTGAAACATGTTCCATTGCTTTGTGATGATGAAAGTGCTATTAAGATTGCTCATAATCCCATGCAACATTCTCAAATTAAGCATATTGAAGTTCGTCATCATTTAATTGGAGATCATGTTGCTAAAGGAGACATCAATCTTAAACATGTTGGTACCGATAAGAAATTGGCGGATATATTCACCAAAGTGCTTGATAAGAAATTGACCAGTATTTTTCCATTTTTCCACAAGGGGGACACGTTTCCCTATCGGAACCACGAGGCTTTCTTTGAGAGAAGCTCCGGTTTGTTAGAGGCATGTTATAAAACTTGCGCCAAAATGGACGAAAAAAATTCCTCGACATATATGTGCCATGTCGTGACACCATGCCAATTTTCATGATTTTCGGGTGAGTTTTGGATTTACTCAGATTTAAAAACCGAGATTCTTCTCACGAAATGTTTTCAAATAGCACACGGTTCACTCACGAAAGCTGTGTTCCTACCAAACCATGGCCGATGCCCCCTCCCACCTGCTGCACGCGCGATCTGAGTCATACGTTCTGATTAGCCAGAACCCAAACCCCACGGATCGTACGTCTGCACCGTTGGATGCTGCAAGATCAAACGGCAACCCTCAGCCCTTTCGACGGCACATGCAGTACATGGGTAAGCACTATGCGCATACATCATGCTAGCTCATGCTTCCTGCTCTTCTATGTTTTCTAAACAGGCTACCATTTCCCGCCACTCCTCTCATCGGTTTCCTGCCTCTTCTCCCATCAGTTTCCCGCTACCAGTGTCAATGCTCATTGAAGGCTAGCCGGCGACATACCAGCCATGTAAATATCACATAGTTTCTAAAAGAACAAATGTGCGTGATAGGAGGGAGTAGGTCCCATAGGGTGACCAGCGTGCAACACCTTAAAGGCAAGGAGGCAATTCCTATTAGCAAGGTGCCGCTTCCCATCCGCTAGGCTAGTCGAAAAGAACGCAGAAGTTAAGCATGCTCGGGCTGGAGTAGTCCAAGGATGGGTGACCCAGTGGGAAGTTATCCTCAAGATTCATTTAATTGATAGGTTATTTTTTTGCTATAAAATCACCAAGACTACGCAAGCGCGAGAAATGGTGGAGGTACTGGCTTAACCGTGTGTGATGCAAGTGCGCTGTAAAATCACCATGAATGTGCAAGCGCGAGAAAATGGTGCAGGTACTGGCTTAACCGTTTGCGATGCAAGTGCGCTGTCAAATCACCACGACTGCGCAAGCTGAAGGCGGGGATGTTTATCTAGAAATTAGGACGAACGTGTGTGATAGACCAGCTAGCTAGAAATATAAAAACAAACTACCCGCCTTGAGCGTTTCAAACATCGGCGGTTTCTCCACTTTTCCTTATTATCATACACGCATATTCTTATTGGACTGTGCACGATCTTGGGCACACCCGCCCCGCATCAATTCCTTTACCCAAATTTTAGTAGCCGTCGTACTTTAACCGTCGTCCACACTCCTCCAGCACCGACCTCATAGTAAAATTGCAGTAGTCGAGACATTTGAACCGTCGCCCTCCCTCGTCCACCACCATCTCCACCCACCATTACTAAAATTTTCAGTAGCCATGGCG